>NC_092039.1:82195560-82495560 GCF_003086295.3 Arachis hypogaea | reverse complement strand
GATGAAACACCAAGAAGAAACAACAAGGAACCAAGAGATGTTAATCAAAGGAATTGAAGAGCAGATAGCTCAACTGGCGAAGTATTTTGCAGAAATGGGTGAGAAGAGGGCAAATACTTTCACCAGAGCCATTGAAGACAAACTGGTTAACAACGAAGATGCTACAAAGAAAGAAGGATGGAAAAAGATTATGGAAGACAATGAGAAAATACTGGACAAAGGAAGTACCAGCCAAGAAGAACACAACAAGGAATTCTTTCAAGGAGAAACAGACAATAGAACTAAAGAAAAACAGAAAGCCCCCACTGGAAAATTTTCACCAGGGGATCGAGTGATGATCAATATTCAACCCTTGAAGGTGTCCCCACAGTTGCCTGAGCACTACATTGTGACTAAGATCCTTCCACAAGAATTTATAGAGGTCATCAAAGAGGAAACCGGAAGGAAGTTCACAGTAAAGAAAGACAAGCTAAGGCACTGTGATTTTCAACCTCCATGATCAGTAGAACAGAAGATGTCAAGCTAGTGACAATAAAAGAGCGCTTGTTGGGAGGCAACCCAACCTGAGGTAGTTTTCTTTTTCATAAGCTTTTTTTAATAAAAATGTTGAATAATTGGTATGCATTGCAACGAGCTAAGTTTGGTGTTGCACACTAAAACAATTTGAGGGAGAATGAAAACTTCTAAGTTTGGTGTTCCACCAAAAATATCATTTAAGAACATGTTCTCACCTCTTGCATGATTCTAGCTCCAAGCAATCAAACATTATTCAACTGTTGAATTGTTTTCTAGCTTTAATTTCATTAACCTTTAGCAAGGATACATGGTTTCAAATATGGTTGACTTGTTGCATCTGAGGCAGTGGCAAACAATTAAGTTTGGTGTCCCTACACCAAAAATCAATCCTGAAACCACACTCAGTTTATGCATACTAACCATATAATTAAAGGCTTGAGAAGCAAGCAACTTTGGGGATTATGCAGGACATGAGTCAACAATTGAAGACATTATGCATCTTAACTCAAAGAGAACACAACAGAAGGAAAAATCAAAGGGCTGCAACTTCAAAGGTTGTATCTAAACTTGATCCTTGCTGCTGTGAAATGTTTTGAATCTGGAAACCATTGTATGTCTTGCTAAAGTGTTTATCTAGTTGCAAGTGAAATTGTTTGTTAAAAATGCTAAGTCTGCATAATGCTTGTTATCCATCACTTAGATTTAAAAATTGTTTTGTTTCCCATATGCTTAAATAAAAGAGTTTGGTTTGAATTGAAAAGTGAAATATCCAATGTTGCATAAGTATGAATGGAAGTTGGTGGTGGTATATGTGTTTGATTAAATACATAACTCATGAAATAATTGTTGCATAATATCATTCTCATTCAATTGTGAGTTAGCTTGCTATTACAAAGACTCTTCTCAAGAATGAAAAAGCCCTTGGTAACAAAAACAGAAAGAAAAGGGAAAGAAAAAGCCAAAAGGGCAAGAAAAACAAAGAATAAAGGTTGGACACCAATAGCTTGAACCTTAGGACATATGCCTGTGGTGTTCTTGTACTAAGATCTGCTTGGATGAGTAAATTCTAAGGGGTATTTTAAAACCCGGTCACTTAGATCAACTGATTTGGGATGGCCAATTGAAAATCCACAATAAAGAGCAACTTAGATACAGAACATTTAGTTATCCAAAGAGATGCTGGGCATCAATGATCCTAGGGAGAATTAGTGAGCCATGTGTCTGTGGTGGAAAGATGTTGAGTAAAAAGAAAAAGAAAATAAAGCCAAAGGCTAATACTGCAACATTTTACACCAAACCTCTAAAAGAATAATAAGCTTGTTAAGCATTGTAAGCCAAGAAAAGTTAGCAAGGGAGTAATTAAAAAGTGAGTCTTATAACAGCAAGGTTAGCAAGCCTTTGAAGAAAGATGTGTATTATGTAGCAGCAACAATAAGTGAGTTGTCATTGTCTGCATAAAGACTCCATAAATCAAGTTCTGCTATATGCCTAATAAGGATATGTGTTCTTTTCTTATTCATGTCATTTACTCTTATTTTTGATGCTTGCTTGGGGACAAGCAAGATTTAAGTTTGGTGTTGTGATGACAAGTCATCATATACCCATTTTTCAAGCTAATTTCACTTGTTTTGTTAGTCTTTATGCACTTTCTTGCTTCTTAAGTAAGTGATTTGGAGTGAAAATGCACAACTTCTTTAAATCAAGCAACCACCATGAAATTAATGTTAATCCATGAGGTTTAAGCTAATTTTAATTGAATTTTAATTGATTTATAAGCCTCTTGAATTTAGTGATACTTTGAGTGGTTGCTTTGGTTTATTGTAGGTGAAGAAAAGGAAAAAAGGAAAAAGCGTAGCCTAAGGAAGTGTGGCCCAAGGAAAAGAAAGTGTGGTCAAAGAGAGAAGAAGTGTGGCGCACAACATGAGGAGAGGCAAGCATTGCCCTCCACAAGGGCACACTGCCCTCTAGGAGGGCAACATAAGGGAACTAAGCTAAGAAGGCAACTCTGCCCTGCCCACTACAAGGGCAGAGCACAAATTGGTGCCTTGGAATCAAGAGGAATAAAATGTTGCCCTGCCCTCCACAAGGGCAGTATCGGGCTCACCAAGGGAGAAATTCAAAGGAAATTGTCTCCAAATGCTTGCCACAAGAGTTGAACACGGGACCATGTGGAAGCTAGGACTTAAGACCCATTACCGTGCCAAGAAACCAAGGAAAAAGATGTAGCGTGTGCGTCCGCCCAGGTTCGAACACGGGACTGCATTTTGGAAACACTGCCCTGCCCTCCGCGAGGGCAGGGCAGCATTTGGTTGGTGCACAACTCTGGCGCACCAAGAAGTGAATCTGGCGCACCGTGGCACATTCCTGGCAGCACCAGCGCGCACCAAACACGATCCTGGCAGCACCAAATTTTCCTGCCCTGCCCTCCGCGAGGGCAGGGCAGCATTCTGCGCATCACAGCTCGATCCTGGCAGCACCAAGCATGCACCGTGGCACATTCTGGCGCACCAATTTTTCCTGCCCTGCCCTCGGCGCGGGCAGGGCAGCGTTTTGCGCACCAACATGCACCAAGCCGCACCAACATGCACCAAATCCTGCCCTGCCCTCCACAAGGGCAGGGCAGCCTCCTGGGAGCTACCATTTTGGGCCGAAAAATTCAATTAAAATTCCAATTAAATTCTTTTCTTCACCAAATCAAAAGCCCATCCAAATCCCAAAATCCAAGAATAGAAAGTGTATAAATAGGAGCTAGTTTGATGTAATTAAAAACTTTTTTTTGACTTACCTTTGGCTTAACTTTTGAATTTGGCACTTTTCTTTGAGCTTTGAATTTCTTGTAATTGTTCTTGAGAGACTTGACCGAGAGTTCAGAGGATTAAGGGAGAATTGATTGATCTCCTTCCTCGTGTTTACTCGGGCAATTTCCCTCTTCTCTTTCTGAGTTTTGGGTGTGTGAAATTGAGGAAATTCTGTCTCAATTCCCATCTAAAATCTCTTTAAATCCTTTTATGCACAATTGAATTTCATTTTCTGTTCCTCTACTGCTTCTTCTTTAATTTTCTGTCAATTGCTTTGATAACTCGGATCTGGGAAGGAAATTGAGTTTTAGGCTCTGCTACCTAAACTCTTGAGTCCTGAGATCACAATTTACTTGGGTTCTCCTGTGAACCTTGCTGCACTTTACTTTAATTTCTGTTTAAGCTTTCATTGCTTCTAATTCAATTCCTGCTCTACTCATTGTGGCAATTCAATTCTTCTTTGTTTATAGTCTGCAATCCCAGTCCTCAAATCCCTTTTATATTCAAGCAATTTACATTTCTTGCACTTTAAGTTTCCGCAATTTACATTTCTTGCACTTTAAGTTTCAGTCATTTACTTTCTTGTTCTTTAAGATTCAGCAAGTTTACTTTCCTGTTCTTTAATTTACTGCAATTTCCCCTTCTCCCTTTACATTTCAAGCAATTTATATTCTGTTAAATACAACCCACTCAACCAAAACTTGATTCGCTTGACTAAATCAACCACTAAACTAAAATTGCTCAATCCTTCAATCCCTGTGGGATCGACCTCACTCATGTGAGTTATTATTACTTGATGCGACCCGATACACTTGCCGGTGAGTTTTGTGTTGGATCGTTTTCCACATTTGTAAAGTTAGAATACAACTTTTTGTCAAAAAATAGCATACCTTTTTGAATCTCATAACTACTCATCATGAGTCATAAGATCATAAGAAACATGTCATAGTACTAAGTACTAAATATTAATTTCTTCCCCTATATATATATACTAAATATTAATTTCTTCCCTTTTATATATATATCTCCAAATATTTGTTTGTCCATCCCTCTATTGATTGCACTTTTTTACTTTAGTTACTTTTAGACTTTTATGGAACTAACTGTACAAAAGAGAATGCAAAATAAGACCCTACAACAACAGACCGCATTTGAATGCATCATAAACCCAACCAAAACAAAACAACTACATAAAACACAACACTACCTATTAACTAGCTTAGCCTCACTTTCCTAATCCTTGAAAATTATGTAGCTCCAACCCCAAGAAAATCATAGAACATGTTTACTGTTATAGAACAATTACAAATTTGATGCTTCTACTTCTACTTCAGGTTCTTAGCAGTTAAGGTTAGATCAGTTTCATTGAGCATGCATCTTGTTTTATTATCTATTTTCCTTTCTTATTTATTTCTATACTTATTTCATATAAATTAATAAATTATTATTTTGTTAGGAGACCAAACTAGGTGAAATATAAAAGACAACAACAGTACATAACTTAAATTACACTGAAAAATCAAAACAACAAACAAGAAACACTAACATTTTTTATATTTTCTGTCTTAGTCACTTCATCAAACAGTTGTTTTGTGTTAATTGTGGATTGTTGTATTATGAAAATCAAAATCGAATAAGGTATAATTTGGATTCTGTACATTCAATTTAAACTCTATTATGAAAAATAAAAATAGCATGCTTTGCGAGCTCAGAAATTCATTATCATAATCATCATTGTGTTCATTGATGCACTATGAAAATCATTATGAAATTAGAAGAGGGAGAAATTGCTTACTTCAATATGATGTTCTTCTAATACTGATTCCATCATTGACATAGAGCAAGAGAATAAAATTCTGAGTTGTTTTGCAGTTGAGAAGGAATGAGCGACAGAGAAAATTTTTTTATCCAAGAGTAAAAGGTGAAGCTTCAAGCTTTGTCAACGAAACTGCGATCGTAGAAGAGCGTGGCTAGTTCTTTGGAGAGGAGCGTGAGAGAAAGCCATTTGTGATAGCACGTGAGAAAAAGTCGTTTGTGATAGCACGTGAGACCGTCCTGGTATAAAAACGCATGCTGGCTGAATGATGGTTAGATCTTGATATATTTGCTGGTCTCTGAGAGTTTCCGACTTCAAGCTTTGTCAACAAAACTGCGATCGTAGAAGAGCGTGGCTAGTTCCTTGGAGAGGAGCATAAGAGAAAGCTGTTTGTAATAGCACGTGAGAAAAAACCGTTTGTGATAGCGCGTGAGACAGTCCTGGTATAAAAACACATGCTGGCTGAATGATTGTTAGATCTTGATATATTTACTGGTTCTTGAGAATTTCCGTTAATTTATAGATATAGTAAAATTTTTAACTAAAAAAAAAAACTTAGAAGTCTCTAATAAATTTGACAATATAATATCTTTTGTTAGGTTAGAAATTGATGATTTGTGGTAAATTAAAATAATTATAAAAATATTTTTAAATTTGATGTAAGAAGCTATGTTGTTTATAAATTTATCTTGATATATTATAGGAGTAGACCTAAATTAAAATTCACATTGTGAAAAAATTTTATAAAACAGTTCAAATATATGAATAATCACCCAAATAGACAATATATCGTTATATTACAATTTGAAAAACTTAACAGTTTTGACCATAAGTACTTCCTTTTTCCTATATTATTTTTCATCATATATATATATATATATATATATATATATATATATATATATGTGTGTGTTGTCTTATAAAAGTATTTTTTTTATTAGGATTGAAGAGAGTTTCAAATGTCAATAATGGAACCATACTTTAAGAGTAATTACTTAAATTAACTCCTAAAATTTTTAATATTAAACATTTTAGTCTTCAAAATTTCAAAATACATAAAATAATTTTTGACATTTATCTATATTAAATAATACAATTTTCTTTTAATTTGATTTAAAGATTGAAGTATAAAATAGACCTCAAAGAATTTAAAATATTTTAAAATAGTCTTTGAAATATTTTAAAAATTTTAACACAATCATTTTTATTAAACAGGTCAAATTAAAGAGACTGTATTATCTAACAGAAGTAGACGTTAGAAACTCTTTTATATATATTAAAATTTGAGGAACTAAAGTATCCAATATTAAAAAATTTCAAAAGCTGATATGAGTAATTATTCTAATTTTTTATTAATGGAGAATTTTTACAGGTGCAAGAATTTAAAACAAGGTACCTGCGCAATAATTTTATTTTTAGAAAAAAGTTTAAAATCAATTTATATAAAAATTATTTATTAAAATAATAACTTGTAGGCTTTCTCAAGGAGTTTTAAGTTCAAATTAAAACGTCACTCTACTGTTGCATTCCCAAACATATTAATTAGAAGAAAATTTCTTAAAAGTAATAGAATATAAACTAATTACCAACCTCAAAGAGATTCTACATATTTATTTAAATGTGTGTTGTTTCTTGACACATAAAATTTCACATGTTTTTTAATGGCACTTTCTTCTGCTGGAATGATTTTATGTCACAATTGAAACAGTTAAAGAAGTTTAGACCGAATATGACTGGTGGTACTGTGGTTGCAAATATGAGTTATGTGTTATATCTTTTGGAGAAGAAAATTTTGAGTTTTCGCTTAAGTGTATGAACGTGAATCCAATTCATAAATCTAAAAAGAGAATGCGATTAGTAAGACATGTTATTTTAATGTATGAACCTATACATACATTTATGTTGGTATAAAATATAACTTACAATTGTTGATGAGACTAGCGTTGTCTCATTAATATTGTTTGAACATGAGGTTCGAAATTTTTTTTAAAAAAGAGCTTAAATAAAATGTGTCGTTCTATATTTAAAAATATTTGTATCTAAAGTATAAATGAGTCAAATATCATTAATTTTAATATACTATAATAATTAATAGATTTGTTTGATTTTGTGAAAGAGTTTGAGTGCATATATCTTTTCTGAAGAAATATGTGTATTTAGAGACAAATAAACTTATACTTTTTAATTAAGATAAATGTCAAAGTGTAAAATATCAAATTCCTATTAACCATGCACATATATATCATGGGAATAGGTCTTGTTAAGATTATGCTTTGATTTTGAAATTAAAAAAAAAACAAGTTTAATGTATTTTTTGTTGGTTAATGTATTTTTTGTCACATATTTAAAGAATAATTCCGATACGACAAATTTTTGTGATACATCTAAGTCATTAAAGGTACCATTAATATAATTCACAATTTTTTATACCTTAATAATGTTCAATTTTTTGTTATTATTTTTAATAATATATCATTAATTTTTAGCTATTACTTAAAATATTATTATTATTATTATTTATGAATTTTTTATTTTATACTGCTGTTTGATATTCGTATAGATGATAAAAAATATAAATTTATTTTATATAAATTAATTATATTTATGAAAAATTGTATTTAAAAATATATTTCAATATAAATACAATAAAATTAACATTATGTGTATTGTACGGATACATACTATGGTTAATATTGGCAACACCAAAAATAAAATTTGCAGGTTTCGTTGACGTTTATTCAAACGCATCTGTCAAGGGGGTTGAAATATCAAACCCATTCTCACATGTTCACTATGATATTTTTGGCCTTTGTGGTCCTTAATCCTTATGTTAGCTGTGAATAAAATAATTCACTAATTTGCACTGTTTTGAGCGGATTTGAGCTAAGAAAATTATAAATGAAATGAACAAAACTGCAATTTGGAAGGGGAAGAAGAATAATTCCACCATTGATCGCACTTATAATCATGGTAGGGAGACAAACATAATCCATATATAATAAATGACTTTTTTACAAAACTTATTTCTTTACGTAAATGTGCAAATCTGTTTCTTGTTACGTTTATGTGCAAAACGGATTTATATGTAAACCGTGACAACCCACCACGATTTCTAAACATGCGTAAACCGTGGGAGGTCACCACGGATTAGGAGCAAAAATTTGTAAGAGAAAACCGTGGTAGGTCACCACGGTTTACGAAGGAAATTTGGCAAGCATAAACCGTGGTAAGTCACCACGGTTTATGAGGAAAGTGGCTTACACATAAAACCCGGTAACCCACCGCGGTTTATGTGTGTACCTATATAAGTAATCTTGTCTAAATTTTTGTTAACAAAGTAATTATTTAATATAGAAAATCCAAACATAACATTTATTTTTTTCCAAAGATAGTACTACTATATACATTTTTTCACAAAAATCCTGTAATTAAATATTTTGTTAGTACACTTTGTATCATGTTACATTAAAAATAATAAAAAAAATTAACAATAAGGTATTAAACATATATATAGGATAGCATGTTACCAAAAATAGTATAAAGGATATAACAATATAATATAAGCTATAGCATGATCACCAAAAAATAATATGGGCATGAGTAATGGCAGAAAAATACAGAATCAAGAGTACAGAATTAAGTTTGGGAAATTGAATCTATTCAAGATCACCTTCAGGGTTAGGTGCTGGATTGTTGTGGATAATCTTAATGCTAATAACTCCATTAGAATCAAGAGCAGTAGCTGCAAGTTCAGGCTCAAGTTATAGATCATAATTCTTTGGTGCTTATTATAACTATTGTTCATTATAATTACTAATAGTACAATATATGCCATATATATTGCTATGTATTACTATATACTATTTTTTTATATGGTTTCGAATTGAGATTATTATTTTATTTTTTTATTTTTACTTTACAGATGAAGATTTACATTTTAAGATTTTTCTTAGTTCTGTACTCTTGATTCTGTATTTTTCTACCATTACTCATGCTCATATTATTTTTTGGTGATCATGCTATAGCTTATATTATATTGTTATATCCTTTATACTATTTTTGGTAACATACTATCCTATATATATGTTTAATACCTTATTGTTAATTTTTTTATTATTTTTAATGTAACATGATACAAAGTGTACTAACAAAATATTTAATTACAGGATTTTTGTGAAAAAATATATATAGTAGTACTATCTTTGGAAAAAAATAAATGTTATGTTTGGATTTTCTATATTAAATAATTACTTTGTTAACAAAAATTTAGACAAGATTACTTATATAGGTACACACATAAACCGCGGTGGGTTACCGGGTTTTATGTGTAAGCCACTTTCCTCATAAATCGTGGTGACTTACCACGGTTTATGCTTGTCAAATTTCCTTCATAAACCGTGGTGACCTACCACGGTTTTCTCTTACAAATTTTTGCTCCTTATCCGTGGTGACCTCCCACGGTTTACGCATGTTTAGAAACCGTGGTGGGTTGCCACAGTTTACATATAAATCCGTTTTGCACATAAACGTATCAAGAAACAGATTTGCACATTTACGTAAAAAAAATTTTCCTTTTTATTTATTTAAGTAAATTGCCCTTAATTTCATATACTTAGGTATCACAACAGACGGGTTTTTTTTTTTTTTTTCAATACTTGGTGCATCCACTAAGATTTAAACCCAATACAGCGTATTAAAAAGCACATGATTTATCATCTAAGCTAACTGTCAGCTGCGCAGCATCTCTTAAATAGAATTTTGATTTGCAATGAATTAATATTTGATTCCTTAAACTAGGAGGTACCATGAAAAAAGAAACATGCCAAACAAAAAAAACAACGTAAACAAGTGCCAAGGCTCGTTCAGAAGACCAAAAACAAAAATTAGGCCTCAAAATTCAAACCCCAAAGCCTATAATCCATTTGCCCGTTCCAAAATAAAGTAACCCTCCTGACCCAAAAAAGGTTACCCTAATACAGCTATGCTTGCCATCATCTGAAGCTCAAGTCTTGCGCCGCATAGATAGTCAAATACTCCTCTTTCTTTTCAATTCTCTCTCTATTCCCCCTTATTATAAAGATCCCGCAACTACATTATTTTTTCTCTCGACCTCACTCTTTTTTCACCATTCTCTCTCGTAACATACATGATTTTTTTTACTCTTCTCTATCTTTGTTTCGCTCTTGAAATTTTGTGTTTGCATTGATAATTGAATTTTTGTGGGCTGTGATGAGTATTAGAGAAAGTCATGCACCACTCTGATGATTAAGTGTTGATAAGTTTCTCATACCCATTAAATCTGAGCCCTCTTTTCTATACAAAACATTATTTTCCTTTTTTTCTGTTCGATTTTATTGTCATATCTGTTGCAATATGTGTTGTGGACATGTTTAATCAAATTGGAAGAAGGGACCAAGTGATGGGGGTTATGTGACCCTAACCATGATGCGGACCGTACAGCTTATATGGCTTCTGGGGACAAAATTCTGGTTTCTGATGGTTCCTTCTTCTCTTTCAATCTAATTGTTTTTTATTATGTTGTGAATGTATTTCTATTGTTTAAGATAAAACCACATTATAAGTATTTTGTTCTTCGTTTCATTTTCAGTTATACGGCATTGCCTTTACATAACAGTTTTCAGTTATTAGCCTATTTTGTTCTCCTATTTCGCTAATGAATTAAACATTTTAAGTATTTTTTTCCAAAAGATTAAGATTTTACAATATTCAATAATATTACGTTTACTCCCTAATATATATAGAATGATATTTTAGGGGGAAAAAACAGAATATTAGACACCAGGAAAAGAGAATTCCTTTTATATAATGTATAAACTGAAGGAAAATTCTATAAAAGGTCTTGTGTGCTATTGAACTTAATTACTTAAGTACTATTGATTTGTTAGATCAATATTCTAAATGAGTTCTTTTATTAATGTATTCAGTACTTTAGTTTTAGACAAAATTTAATTATCAAATTAGTTTTAACATTTATTTTATTAGATAAATTAATAAGCGATTGATTTTTGCTAAAAATTTTTAATTAATTAATTTTTATCACTATTTAATAGTACCTGAAGTTGCCACTAAAATTAGTCCTTCTATCATAATTAAATGATGTGTCATGTTGAACGGTTAGTGCCATGATATCTTACGTGTGATTTTTTTGAAATAAAAAAATTCAATACAATAAGGTGGAACATCAACGTCTCAATAGAAAAGTACTAAGATAAAATAAATTAGTACTAAGATAAAATAAATTAATTCTTAATCATCTTTGGCAAAAGCAATCAATAATCCAAAAGATCAAAATCACTTGCAACACCTAATCACGATTGACCCCTGAACTATGTAAACTTACGGTCACGATTGACTCCTGAACTATGTAAACTTACAGTCATTCATTCAGTTCTATATCAACTAGTTTGATAATGCTGCTAACACAAAGCACAAATAAAAATGATTGTTTGTTAATTTTCCTTCTATACACAATTATCTCCATCCTTTATAACAATTACTCAACTTACACATCATAACATCCCACATTATTAATAAACCTCTAGACGCACCTTCCATTCTCACAAATTCCAAACTCACCGCATCATTACCCTAAAATTGTACTATATCAAACTTAGAAATCACCTCTTTCTTTGTCTCTATCAATCCTAATATATTTACATAATTTTTACGCTTAAATTTTTTTACCATTTTTTACTTTCCAACACTCCTTAAATCCATCATATTCCACAAACTAAAATCATTTAAAAATTTTATTACGCATCTTATTTCGATTTTTGGGCACCTTCTTGCTTTCTCTTTTTGTTTTGCTTGCCTTTTTTTTGTGTCAATACTTCTTTCTTAGTTTGGAGAATAGCCATAATGTCCTCATCTTCGTCATATAAAACAGCTCTTGATTCGACAATCAGATCCAAGCAGCCCTATTTTCAGCCATATCTTTATCCCAACTTCCTCCATGTTCATCTTGATTAGTTTCACCATCTGCATCCTAGTTTGAGTCCTCCGAATCTTCCAAGTTCCCTACAGCTCCTTCATCATTCAACCCAGTTTCCTGCAACACTGTATTCTCATCCTCTAAATCTAAATCTTGCACTGCATCATTCCTCATCAAACATATGCCATGCCAACATGCTGCTTACCACTCTCGTCCAAACTGGCGTGGATCTCATTAATACACTTGGTGGAATGCTTTTCTCCGCTTTGCTGTTCGAACAATTCTCCGCACCTTCGCAATCTCTTTTCCAGCTTGATTCTGCTCGTCGGGTAGATAAGGGGTTTCATGCTCCTCCCTGCCCTCCACACCACAAGTTCAGCGTGGAAATTATCACATCCGCCACTAGCAGCTGACTTTTGCACTGCTCCCGGATTTGCCTCGTCGGCGCTGTTCACAGTGGCATCAACTCCTTCACGAACTCCATGACCAACCACGCCCCTCTCTTCACCTTCGCCCGCAGTAGCCAGCAAGGAGGCCTTTTTAAAACGCACAATGACGTACTCTCCGTCGCACCACACAGCCATTTTGCTGCCACACCCCACTAACATATTAGGCCTCATATGCTTCAACCCAGCCCCAATTAAACTTTTGTTCAACATTAGATCAGCCCCTTCTTTCCGTTTATCCCCGTATTTCCAAGTCTCCATTCTTTCAGAGATTGCTTCGTTATTGATTGTTTGAGATCCCATAGATTCCGCACTCACCATAACTGCCGGATACAGCAAATGATTATCCGTTTGCGTTTTCAAAAAACCCTCATGTCACTCATCTAAACCCTCAACAGCAAATACCTTTCTATCCTTGTCATGTTCTGCCTCTCGTAGCCCCTGTGGCATTATTACCTAAGCATCCCATCCCAACTCCATGGTTCCTTCTGAATTTCTAGTTCTTCACTTCTATGGTATTCCAAGATAACTCTCTCTTTCTCGTTCACCTCGATATCCTTTTCTTTAATTTTTTCTTGTTTTCCATCAGGAGAATCTTCATCGTGCATAGTGATTTTTTTCCGGATATCAATCCTCCTCCTGTACTTAGCCTCACCCACAAAGATCTCTTTGCTCCTTAATCGCATTCCATTCATCTCCTTGATGGCCTTTAATGCCCCTCTTTTGTAGTATACCTGATAAAAGCAAACAGATGGATCCGGCCATACTTCTCCTTATGTGCCAAATATATGTTCTTTATCCTTCCTATCCACTTGAACATATGAAACAATTTATTCTTCGAAACATTTTCAGGTAAATTATCCACAAAAATTATGAATGATTCACTCTCCAATTGGAGATACGCTTCCCAGTTCCAAATCCGTGGAGCTTTTCTAACATGGGGTTGTCTAACTTTATCCCACCTTATATTAGACATATATAGATTATAGAGTATGGGGAGTACTTACTCTCATACTTTTATTGAAGCACCATTCTGCCACTCTTTTTCTCTGATTGTGTCGCGGACGAACGTTGTGCAGCGCGGATATAGTGACTCTCAGTGGCTTGGACGGCTTGGCTAGAAACCTAAAATTGTAAGACCTTAATGAAGTTTTTGAAAGCTGAAGACAAAAAAAAAAAGAAACGCATTTTGGAACATCTCAAAAGATAAATTCCTAGATTTAAAATGCATTACTTTGATTATAGATTTTTTTTATTAAAGATAGAAAAATTTGAACTCGCAACATTTAAGTGAATATGAAAAGACTTTCATTTGAGACATCACTTGGTTATAAATATTGTTAGATATGTAAATAAGTTTGTTATTATTGATCAAATTGTTAGCAGATTATAAAAGTTTTGACAAACTCTATTTAAGTGTATAAGAAAAGTGCAAGTTAAATTTCTTGATCTTGATAAGAGTAAGATAATTATAGAAATTATATAGTTGACACGTTAAAATTAATGAAATTGCAAAAGCAATAGTCAAAATTTATAGTTAGAGTTTATCACAATTATATAATTTTTATCGTTTGTTTGAAAATTATTTAATATAAAAAAAGAATTTTATTTTTTTAAAAAAATATTTTTGTTTAAAATTTAATTTCATGATTTAATATATTAATAGATTGATATTCAATTTTTTAGTTTAGAATAACTTTTATATGAATTAATTTTTTATTATAATTTAATTTTTGACAAAGTTATTTTATTAATTGTAAATAAGAATGTTTTTTATATTTGATATATTAAATTTAAAGAATGTGAGAATTAATTTAGAAATTAGATCTTTTTTCGTTGGATTTTTTTAAATAAATAAAATAAATATTTTATTTATCGAAATAAACAATTCCTAACATTTTTATCAAAATGCATCGGAAATCATATATCATTTACCGAAATATACACATCATAATCATATGGCCTTATCTCGTTTATAGTTTAAACTGGACACGTGTAGTATTATTTTGTTTACACTATAAATAAGATACGTGAATAATTATGACGTTTACAATGTAAACGAGATACATTACGACAAATTTTCAATCACTATAAAAGGATGTGCAACCCTTTATTCTCCACAAATATTTCACTATTTTTTGTCTATCTTTTTTTTTTAAAAATAAGCTAAAATATCTACTAATAGTGGATATTTGATTATAAATATTTTTTGTTTATCTTTTTTTTTTTAAAAAATAAGCTAAAATATCTACTAGTAGTGAATATTTGATTGTAAATATGTATTACAATAATACATCTCTCTACTATCTATTATACTCTCTTAATAGAAAGGAAGAGAAACCTCTCAACATAAAACTATATTACTCGTAAACTTTACTTGAATGATACCATTTAACCATTATATATGATGCCTATTTATAGACTTAAATATGCTGAGTTTCTTAATCACTAAGTCATTCCTAATTAACTCCAACTAATATTTCTATAAGGTTCTAGTATAACAAGTTGGAAACTTATTTTGACTTGGTCAAATTATATAACTTTTATAATCTTCTATAATCTTCTTGCACTGATGAATTCAATTTTTACTTATCTTGAATACTTGCATATAGGTTGTTATATTTAAAGCTTCTACAATATTCTAGCAACTTAATCAATGATAATTACATATCTAACATTGCTTTTCTTAAACTAAATTTGTAGGATTAATTATTAAAAGTATCTTTTTCAATTTGGATATAAATTATTAATAAGTTTAGTTTAATTACTGACAGATATATTTGACCATTGCTTGAAAGTAAGGCCCAAACCATTCAAATCCTTTGATGTCACTTTTGATGAGTTTGAAAACTCTAATTTAATTTTGATGATGAACAAACATTATTAAAATAATTAATTACAAAATTATTAATTTGATCTTAATTCATATTTGCTTAATTAATAATTTTGTTGTGCAGATTTTGTGTTGGGCCGAAAATAAAGGAAATCTACAGCAAGTCCAGTTTGATTAAAAATTATTCAGCATTCATACAAATGGTTTTAATCATTGTGGCTGAATTGGTTTAGGCCAGATTTAAATGTGCAAGCCCAAATCTATTGTTGGTGTATAACCAACTTGCTTGGACCGAAATAAAAAAAGGGAGATGGAACACAATATTGCTTTATCCATTTAAACATATAAAACCCACTCCTTTGATCATGTTGTTGCATGCTCCAACGGATATCACTTTTATTCCTTGATGGAATCCAAATTTTATTAAATGGAGTTATTGCAGACCTTGAAACAATGAGAGAGAAATTGATTTGATGGGAATCATTATGATTAATGATGTACGCTACTCAAAGCAAGGGAAGTAAAAACAACCCTTCAATATGTTACATTTCATTTAATTGCTTTTACTTTAACTTCACACACTCTCTCATCTCTTTCTCTCTTCTCTTCGGTCATTAACCAGGAAGCCATGGAAGCTACATGGAGCTACGAAAGAAAGGGAAAACAAGCCTAAAGACCATCGAGTTGATGGCACGAAAAAGAAAAAGAAAAGTATGCTGTGGCTGAGATTATCACCAAAAAGTGGTAAGATTTGGTGAGGTAATCTCGGATCCTTCATACTAAAAAAGGTAGAAGGAGATTCGGCTAGTAAGTAGGAGATCTTTGGAGGCATGGCTTGTCTCTGATTCTGCTCAACTACCACAGGAAGTAGCTAGAGTGGCGAAGTGATGGAGGAGGCAGAGATTGGAGCAGATGAAGCCATCATCATCATGAAGCATCAAGGGCCAGAAATCCATCTTGGAGAGGAAGCCAAGGATGGAGCGCTCGGATTGATGAAGAGTGATGACCAAGGAAGGACTAGAGGTATTTGCATGTTGGTTTATGCGTGAGTTACCTCTTCTCTCTTTCTGGCCGAACCGGTTTTTGTTCTTAGAGAAGAAGTTGGCTTGGTTTTTGGCATCAAAGGTGGATGCTTCCCTCTTCTATAAAAAGAGAGAACAGCCACGGGTTGAAGCAAGGAGAAAGTGTGAGAGTGCGAGGCACAGTGTTCTCAGAGCTACCTGAGCTAACATATTTCTCTTCTCCTTCAATGTATTCCATTTTGTAATTTTTCTGTTTAATTTTGTCATGTCTTGAGTCTCATGAAAAAGGCAAACAGTGAGATTTGTATGAAAAAGCCATAGAGCAGAAAAAGACAGAGAGTGTAAAATTAAAAGAAAAAGCCATAGATGTCCTTAGAGTTCCTTTGTACATCTATGTTGTGTTCCATGATTCTGTGGGAATCCCCTTGTAAGTTGGGTTAGCACTTTATAGTTGAAAGCTTGGCAGTGACCAAGTCAAGTTTTGGATTGGGTTTAGAATTCTGGACTTGTCCCAGATAGGAAGGGTAGTTCCTAGGGAGAATTGGTGTATGTAATCAAAGTTGATTATAGTGAAATTCCATCATTGCTGTGATGGAGACTGGATGTAGGTTGCACTGCACTTAGCAGCTGAACCAGGATATATCTTGGTGTACTATTTCTTCCTCTTCTACTTAAATTCTGTTTCTGCTGCCCAGGAGATAAAGCCGAAAAATAGCTCGTGACAAGTGACGAGACAAAACGAAAAAGTCTCGTGGCTTGGGACGAGACAAAAATCAAAAAGTCTCCTGAAGTTGTTACAAAGACCAGCAAGTGTAATTGAAAGAAAAAGGGGCTAAGATTCAACCCCTCATTCTCTTAGCCACTGAAAACCATCAATTGGTATCAGAGCTTGGTCTCAAAGAGATCAAGCTTTGCAGCTTGGAGAAAAGATCCTCACGGCAGAAAGCAGTGGCTTAAATCTGGTATCGTACAATCTCACAGAAGGGCAGTCAAGCAACAGACCGCCTCTTTTCAATGGAAAAAACTATACCTATTGGAAGGAGAGAATGAAGATATTTGTGCAAGCAGTAGACTACATGCTTTGGAAGATCATCCTAGAAGGACCACAGTTTCCTACTAACACAAGCGCTGAAGGAGTAATCACTCTTAAACCAGAAGCAAGTTAGACCGAGGAAGATAGAAAGAAGGTGGAGTTAAATGCCAAAGCTGTTAATCTACTCAACTGTGCTATCAGCTTCAAGGAATACCGACGGGTATCACGTTGCACAACAGCAAAGGAAATTTGGGACAAACTACAAATCACTCATGAAGGAACCACCATTGTAAAGAAGACTCGGACAGATATGTTGAACAGAGAGTATGAAATGTTTGCAATGAAGGAAGGAGAGTCCATTGATGAAATGTTTGAAAGATTCAACAACATCATTGTTGGCTTAGATGCTCTGGGAATAACATATTCTGATTCTGAGCTAGTGAGAAGAGTGTTGAGATGTCTCACAAAAGAGTGGGAAACAAAAGCTTTAATTATTTCTGAGAGCAGCAGTCTTGATTCCATGACCTGTGATGATTTGAGAGGAAACCTTCTTGCTTTTGAAAACACTTATTTGAAAAAAGATTCAAAAAAGAAAGGAATTGCTTTTTCATCTGTGACTAACCCTCTGGATAAAGAATCCAGTGATAACTCCTCTGAAAATGAGTTTGTTTTGTTTGCCAAAAAATTCAGGAAAATGGTGAAGTTCAAAGGCAAAGGCGGCAGCTCAAGAAGAATGAAGAAAGACCTTAGCAAAGTAACCTGTTACAATTGCAAGGAAATGGGACATTTCAAATCTGATTGTCCCAAGTTAAAGAATGAGGAAAAGCCAAAAAGAGGAAAGAAGAAGGGTCTGATGGCATCATGGGAAGATTTAGAAAATGACTCAGATGATGATGATGAAGAGACCGAAACCAAGTCACAACCATGTCTCATGGCAGATCACATAGATCAGGTAATCTTTCATAACCCTGACACTGAAGACCTTCATCTTGTGATAGATCATCTTTCTGAAAAAATAAAATATTTTCTGCTTGATAACCAAGATCTTGAACAATAAGTTACCATTCTTAAAGCTGAAAATAGTTTTCTCAAAGAAAAGCTAAGAGAGGCCGAAACTGCTTGTGATCTTGTGGAAGAAAATAAGCAGTTGAAAGCCCAACTTAGAAGCTGTGAAAGTGATCACTCGGTAGTTGCATATGTAAACTGTTTTAAGGAAAATGAAGAGTTGCTGGAAAAGATTAAAAATCTTGAAAATGACTTAGCCAAATTTACTCTCAGTTTTGAAAATCTAAATCAAATTTTGGCTAGTCAAAAACCACTTTTTGATAAAGCTGGTTTGGGGTTTTATAAATCGGATGAGAAACCTTCTTTTGAAAATAAAGCTTCATCTTCTAATGACACAAGGTTTCAAGATCCCACCTATTTTAACAAAACAGCAACTCCAAGGTTTTGTAGGCTATGCAACCGAAAGGGTCATTTTCCCATTCAATGTTTTTTTGGTGAAAGAATGATTGGTGATAAAGTTTACAAAGTTGTTTTTGATTACAATGGTTTAGGATATAGGAGATGGTTTAATGTGAAAGGATCCAAGAAGATTTGGATACCAAAGGTTACTTGAGTTCATTTTGTAGGTATGCCTAGCATCCAAGAGGAAGGAAAACATGTGGTACATGGACAGCGGATGCTCTAGGCACATGACCGGAAAGACAACATTCTTCATAAAGCTTGATGAGTATGATGGAGGACTTGTCACTTTTGGTGATGATGGGAAAGAAAAGATAGTGGCTGTTGGTAAAGTTGGTAAAAGTTTCTCTTCTTGTATAAATGATGTTCTCCTTGTACATGGCTTGAAACATAATTTACTTAGTGTTAGTCAATTGTGCGATTTAGGTTTTGAAGTTATTTTTAAGAAGTTTGTTTGTTTGGTTGTTTGTGAGAAAACTGGGGATATTTTATTTGAAGCCAAAAGATGCAACAATGTGTATGGATTAACTCTTGAAGATTTAAAGGAACAAAATGTAACATGCTTTACCTCTTTTGAATCTGAAAAATGGCTTTGGCATAGAAATTTGGGCCATGCTAGCATGTACCAAATTTCTAAGCTAATAAAAAAGAATTTGGTTAGAGGAATTCCAAACATCAAGTTTGATAAGGATCTTACTTGTGATGCTTGCCAATTGGGCAAACAAGTAAAATCCTCTTTTAAATAAAAAGATGGAATCTCAACCAAAAGGCCATTGGAGATGTTACATATTGATCTTTTTGGTCCTACTAGAACTCAAAGTTTAGGAGGTAAACACTATGGTCTTGTGGTGGTAGATGATTACTCTAGATTTGGTTGGGTACTTTTTCTTGCTCATAAAAATTATGCTTTCCATGCTTTTTCAACCCTTTGCAAGAAAATTCAAAATGAAAAAGATTTAAAAGTAGCTCATTTGAGAAGTGATCACGGAAGAGAATTTGAAAACCAAGACTTTGAAAAATTCTGTGATGACTTTGGAATTTCTCATAATTTTTCATGCCCTAGAACACCTCAACAAAATGGGGTGTTGAAAGAAGGAATAGAAGTCTTCAAGAAATGACTAGGGCTATGTTATGTGAGAATGAAGTTCCTAAATTTCTATGGGCTGAAGCTGTAAATACAGCATGTTATATTTTGAATAGAACAATAATTAGAAAAGGGTTGAAAAGAACTCCTTATGAGCTATGGAAAGGAACCCCTCCAAATCTTAAGTACTTTCATGTTTTTGGATGCAAATGTTTTGTGCTAAACAACAAAGAAAATCTTGGTAAGTTTGATCCAAAATCCTATGAAGGAATGTTTGTTGGATATTCCACCACAAGCAAGGCCTATAGAGTTTATCTCAAAGAGCATAGAACCATAGAGGAATCCATACATGTTGCTTTTTGTGATTCTAACTTAATTCCCAGTACTGTGATAGATAATGATTCAGATGGTGAAGAAGCTAGAACAAGAAAAGAAAATCCCAAATCTGTACAAAATGAAGAATCTGCCAGTCCAGTTTTGTCTCGTCAGATTGGAGGAGACATTTCCATTTTGTCTCCTGAGCAGGCACGAGCAACTGAAACAGTGAGACCACCAGAAGTTCATCAAAGCTCTACACCTTTCTGAAAGCCTAGAGAATGGAAGTCTATGAGGGGTTATCCTAATGACTTCATCATTGGTGATCCCTCTCAAGGTGTAACAACAAGATCCTCCACCAAAAGACAAACCAAACGTAGCAACTTTGCTCTCTTGTCACAAATGGAGCCCAACAATGTCAAACAAGCTCTTGAAGATCCATCATGGGTCAAGGCCATGCAAGAGGAGCTTGCTCAATTTGACAAGAATGAGGTTTGGATATTAGTACCTCATCCGGATGGTAAGAAAGTTACGGGTACTAAGTGGGTGTTTAAAAATAAACTTGGTGAGGATGGACAAGTTGTTCGTAACAAGGCTAAATTAGTGGCCCAAGGTTACGATCAAGAAGAGGGAATAGATTTTGATGAGTCTTTTGCTCCGGTAGCTAAAATGGAAGCAATTAGATTGCTTCTTGCCTATGCTGCCCATAAGGGTTTCAAAATGTTTCAAATGGATGTTAAATGTGCTTTCCTTAATGGCTTTATTGATAGAGAAGTGTGTGTGGCTCAACCCCCCGGTTTTGAACATAAAGATTTTCCTAATCATGTTTTTAAACTCTCAAAGGCTCTTTATGGCCTTAGACAAGCTCCAAGAGCTTGGTATGAAAGGCTTAGTGCCTTCCTATTAGAAAATCATTTTCAAAGGGGAACCACCGACACTACTTTGTTCATTAAATTTTCTAATGATGACATCCTTCTTGTTCAAGTTTATGTGGATGATATTGTGTTTGGATCGGCCAATGAGTCCTTGTGTGAAGAGTTTGGAAAACTCATGACTAGTGAGTTTGAAATGAGTTTAATGGGAGAGCTAACTTTCTTTCTTGGCCTCCAAATTAAACAAACTCCTAGTGGTACCTTTATTCACCAAGGCAAGTATGCAAAAGAATTGATAAAGAAATTTGGCTTAGAAAATTCCAAACCAATGGGAACACCAATGCATCCTAACACTAAACTTGAAAAGGATGATGATGGCCAAGATGTGGATGAAACACGGTATAGGGGAATGATTGGTTCATTAATATATCTTACATCCTCTAGATCGGATATTGTTCAAAGTGTGGGTGTATGTTCAAGATTTCAATCTCACCCAAAAGAATCCCATCTTTCGGCTGTTAAACGCATCATTAGATATATTAAGGGAACATGTGATTATGGTTTATGGTATCCAAAATCTGATGATTTTTGTGTAGTAGGGTTTTGTGATGCAGATTATGCGGGAGATAGAGTGGATAGAAGGAGCACCTCCGGCATGTGTTGCTTCCTTGGAAGCTCACTCAACATGTGGTCAAGCAAGAAACAAGCCACAATAGCTCTATCCACAGCTGAAGCTGAATACATATCCGCTTCTGCGTGTTGCTCACAATTAATTTGGTTAAAAACGCAGTTGGAAGATTACAAATTAAAGATCAATAGTATACCATTATTTTGTGATAACATGAGTGCCATAAATATTTCAAAAATCCTGTTTTGCACTCAAGAACAAAGCACATTGAGATTAAATATCATTTTATTAGAGAACATGTGCAAAAAAGTACTATTGATATTCAATTTGTAAAATCTGAAGATCAACTTGCTGACATTTTTATAAAACTCCTCTGTGAAGACAGATTCTGTTCACTAAGAAAAAGCTTGGGAATGTTTGATTTAAGTTCTGTTGAAAATTTGTGAAATTCTGATTCTGTTCGGTTTTGTCTCGTAGGAAAGCAGGAGACAAATTTCAGGATGTGTTGAACGGGCCATGATACAGGGGGAGACTGAACTGAAGTTAATTATTTTGGGCCCCACCAAATCTCTTTGACCTCACTCTGACCTGTTCCTCATTTTTTTAATTATACTTTTGGGAAGTTGTCAAATCAAATCTTTATCCTTCCCCCATCCCTTGATTCTAGGAACTATTTTCACTTGTCTTGAATTAGTATGGACTGCATTGTTTTTTTTTCTCATTTTTTGCAGGGTCCCTCCTTGATGACAAAAGGGGGAGGAGAAAAAAAAAGGCTGAAATGAAACTATTATGTTTCATTGATTTGTTGCACTATTTTGCAGACCTATTTTGCTCTATTTTATGCTCTGATCTGGCTCTGTTTTGAACACTTTGTGTTAGTGGATTAATTTTGAGTTGGACTTTAATTGTCATTTGCTCAAATGCATGTGTGCTGACTGGACCATTGTGTTTTGGTGAAAACCAAATATTCTGCCTTTTGTATGTTGTTTTCATTTATTTTGCATGACCCCTTGATGACAAAAGGGGGAGAAGAGCTAAAAATTGAAATCTGAAAAACAGAGGTGGAAAACAAGGGATGAAATTTTCAATTGAAAATTCATGATCACCCTTGTTAAAAAGATGCATGTTGATATTGCTTTTGTTTCACTGAATTTACTGCTGCTGGAAATGCTTTTGGCATTTGGTTTTGATGTATGTTGGACAATGCATTTGATTACATGAATGTCTGGTTGGTGATGAATATGCATGTTATATTGAATATTCTGAATTATCTTAGTAAAATGTGTTTACTGTGCTTATAATACATTTTATTTACCTTGATAAATTGATTTATTTTTGGCAGTTCCTTTAGTTATTAATGTTGAAAATTGTTGTGTTTTGAAAAATTAAAATACTTTTCCTACCAAGTTTGCTCTGATTTATTGGAAATTATTTTTGAACAGCATGTCTCTTGCCAAAAGCAGATTCTGTTTGATCATAGTGTGATTGAGCACAAAATCAGATTACTGATAACAAATGAATTTTGTATATCATTCAAATTTGCTCATAAATCAAGCATTTAGCATCATCAATAAATATGCTAAATAACATTGTTATTTGAGGCTTGATTAAAATGTTACATATTAGTGCTTCCCTTGGTAAAATAGCATACATTAAGGGGGAACCATGTGACATTTAGAAAGGGGGAGAAATTCAAATTCAAAGGGAGTATTCCTTACTCAATCTTTAAATTTTTTTCCATTTCAATTTTAATAATGTTTGTCATCAAGGGGGAGATTGATGAGTTTGGAAAACTCTAATTTAATTTTGATGATGAACAAACATTATTAAAATAATTAATTACAAAATTATTAATTTGAGTAAGGGGCTAAGATTCAACCCCCTTCTCTTAGCCACTGAAAACCATCAACTTTCATTGACCTCATCAAAGAATGAGTGGAAAATCTAAGTAACATTCTAGTCACAAACAAATTGAAGTTGTTGAAAGCTCCAATTAAGGAGTGGAATAAAAGATTTAAAATTTTCAAGAGTTAAATCTAATAAAAATTTTTATGAATGAAATAGTAACTCAATCATAAAAATATTGAAATAAAAAATTATTTTTTTTAAAACAACTGCTTAATGAGTTTTATCCATTTAAGTATAATCTATGTAAATGAATTTTTTTCTGATCTAAAGCCATTATTTAGATAATTAAATGATAAAATTTTTTAATTTAGATTAGTTGACTCATGAATTTTTTTCGATAAATAATTGTACAAAAAATTATTACTTCACCTGTACTGCAAAATTTCACATTATTTCTCTATGATATGTTTAAAATATTTTATGAAAATTTAAATAAACACGAATTATACCTTTATGTATCTAACTTAAAGATATGATAATTAAGTCACAAATTTGGACATGTAAATTCTTTCACTTTTTTGGTAAATTATGTGCTTTTGTACTTATTTTTTATGATTTTGCATTTTTTTCTTTTACCCAAACTTTATTGTTGGAAAGAATTTTAGCATTCAAATTCCTTTTGAAACCTCCTATAATTGTATTTATTTTAGTAAATACAATCTATATATAATAGTAATATAATATCAATTATTCAAATAGTTAACAAAATAAGCAAATGACTTGACAATTACACTCTATTATCATGATTGTGGTGTTATGAATTTGAAAATTTTTACCTGCATTTTCTACAAAAAGATATATAAATAATGAGAGCTATTTTTTTTATCAAAGGTAGAAATTTTATTGATGTAATAAAATAAATTATGTGGTCCTAAGTAGGACCACCAAAACAGAAAATGAAATACTCCAATAGCTATTACAATCACTTGAGAAGAGAAACTAGAAAAAGAAAAAAAAATGAGAAGGGGAAGAGAAACCATCTTCAAGAATTAGGAAGAAAGAAGCCATGGGAGTGAACTCATGCCCAAAACTCGTTCACTGCATTTTGTGTCGTCCTAGTGATTTCCAAATTTAAAGTCACTTTGTTTTCGAATATTCTCAAATTCCTTTCTACCCATATGTGCCATAGAGTTATCACAATAAGAGATTTCCTTCTTTTGTCTTCACTTCCATTTCCAATTGTTTGAGTAATAAATAATCATCATTGCAAGAGTTCACTGATAGACGCAGGAGGTTGGAAAATTCTCAATTCAGCCCACACTTGGGTAGAATGGGGATAGTTGAGTAAGCAATGCATCATTGTTTTCTCTTTCTTGTTGAATCCAAGGCATATGCTTTGTATTGATTGGATTCGTTCCTGAATTTTTTTTTTCTCACAGAAATTTCTTCATACAACACTTTCCAAATAAATACCCAATTTTTGGGTAGACATTTGAGAGACCAAATTAACCACTATAGAAACTTCTAGTGAAAGAGCTCTAGAAGAAATTGTTGGTAAACATAGTAGAAGTGGAAGGCTATGTGGTATCCTGAGTACCTTTACTTTTCTTTTCCTATATCATTCTGTCATTACCTTGTTGAATGAGAGTATGAATAATAAGTTATGCAATAGGTGCAATAAAGCAGTTTTTGATTAGAGGTTTATTCCATCTTCTTTCTGGTAATAGGAGTTGACAAACCTATGTTAGGTTCTGTTTAGAAGTAAGATTTTTTAGATATTTTGATTTTGTTAAGACCCTAATAATCTTTTAAGATATGAATCTGTGCATCATTTGTAACACCCCAATTAGTCTAAACTTTACCTCACGTTGTGAAGCTAAGATTAATCAAGGATTACGACAGTTCTAAGTTCATACATATGATATATAGAAGGAATAATATTATCTAGAAGGCTGATAAAGGATATAGTTTCAAAAACAGGCTTTAAAAGCGCAATACGAATTAAGAAACGTATAACTTAAAGCACAAGAAACAGATGTGATATAAACAAAAATAATAGTATAATAGTGTAATATCATAAGAAATTAGCCACGGCTCTCAGAGTTTAAGTCGGCTAGCCAGATATACAAACAAAAGAAATTGAAATTTAAAATGGCTTATACAAGTTTTGTTCTCTCTCAAATACAAGCCTCTAGGTCAAAACAAAAATACAAAAGAGAGAGACAAATTCAAAACAAACCAAAAAGACTCCAAATGGTATCCGGATCCTCCGCTTCTGTCACCAACCGAACAACTCACCGAGGTGGATTGCGACCTGCATTTGAAAAACACAACAGAAATATGGTATGAGAACTGGAGGTTCTCAGTATGGTAACAATATGCAGTGATGTAGGATATAAGATCCCGGGACACCAAAGGCAATCCTAGACTCCATATCCATCACAAGAATTCAAGCTTAAAGCATTCTAAACCAAATAAGCCTAATATGTAAAATCTTAAAAAAACTTAAGCCTTAGCACCATAAAAGGGTGATCTATCTTAGGGGATTTCTAATCTAATCAAACACCGCTGTCCCACAGCCTTCACCAACTGACCCTCCATGCGATCTCATCGCCACCGCCTTTCGAACCTCCTCAATCCCAGTAGAAAACACAAATATATACAATACAAGTAAAACACAGATAGAAGCATGTATAGCAATTAATTCAAATAACAATTAGACATGTTATACAGATAGGAAAACAATATCAAGTTGGCAAAGCATACAAACAGATAGAAAATGCACATGATGAATGCCTGCCCTACTGGCTGTGATATCACATTGTCGGTTCAACTGCCAACCTGACACATCTCCATGGAGATGTTGCCCTTCGAAATCATGGTGTGGGAATCCCCAAAATATAGTGCTCGAATCACTATCCAGGATTTTGCGCCTATACGCTCTGATGATCCGAAGGGATGCGAGCGGGATCTATTGCCACCGACCTCACATCTAAGCGCAAGCGGGACGAACCACCGCCCTTACCGCTGCCGCTACCTCGACAGGCAGGATCCAACCTCGACCCTTGCCGGGCGCATAGAGTCTCATAATCTCAATGAAAAAGTAATGCAGTGATTTTCAAAAACATTTTTAGTATAAGATGGATCCATCACTTCATCCATAGCCCTCGACTCTTTTCAACCACTGTTCATTCACATTTCAGTTCCAAACTCAACAATTCCTTAATTCTTATCTCGTTCATCAATCATTCATCACATAACATTGAACCACCTTCAATACGCCAGAAACCTAGGCCTCTGTTTTTCAAATTTTTCCAATAATATCATCTAAAACCCTTAAATCCTTTCCCACTCTTCAAGTATCCAAAAATATGCCCAAGAGCCTTAAAAATGTGTCATAGAAGCTTGTAACCTCGTCGGGAAGGTGAAATAGTTGAAAATAAAATAAAATTGAGAAACAGGGCGTGTGCGGACGCACAGGGGTGTGCGTGCGCATGCCCAGGAAGATTTTGAAAGTGTGCGTGCGCACAGAGGTGTGCGTACGCACAAGTACTAAAGTTTACAAGCCTGTTCACTCACACAAGCTGTGCGAGCGCCCCCAACAGACGACCCTTCCTGACTTGTGCGTGCGCACAGGGCTGTGCGTCCGCACAGGTCATAATTCTTCATTGATGTGCACGCGCACAAGCTGTGCTAACACTGCCAGCAGCACACCCTTCCCTATCTATGTGTACGCACAGGTCTGTGCGTCCGCACAGAATGAGATTTTCGCAGGGTGTGCGTGCGCACAAGGCTGTGCGTGCGCACATATCAGAAATCCTGAAATTTTGCAACTTTGCAGAATTTCAGATTTTCAACACTAACTTTGAATGATCATAACTTCCTCAACGAAACTCCAAATTTTGCAAAATTTATATTGGTTTAAAGAGTTTTCAATTAACTTTAATTATAAACAAATTTCACCCAATTTTGAAAACCGAGGTAAAAATTATGATCAGAAAAAGTTCACTAAAAACTAACTTTTACCCAAAATCACAATTTCTACAGTTTCATTGTAAAACCCAACCAAAACAAAACCAACCCAATCCAAACTCCACTTTTCATCAAAATTAACCCTCTATGCCATATTACACCAAGCTTTCCACATTTTCCCTTCAACTTTCCTCATCCACAACATCAACATCAATATATCACATATATCAACCCTCATTAACAATTTTCCAACTTCACAAATCATTCATCCTCATCATATCCTTATTAATCATTATACTAAAACTCATCAATCATCAAATCATCAACAAATCATCACATACCATCATTCAAATCCATACCTAGCCTATGGGTCACTAGCCTAAGTGTCCCATGAATATCATATACTACATAGAGGAAACCGAAACCATACCCTAGCCGATCCCCAATATGCACCAAAACTCCAAATTGAGCCCAAGACAAGCTTTCAAGCACAATCTATGCCACCAAGAATCTTCAATAAGCATCAACAAACTCCAAACATCACCATAAACAAGCTCTATGTACATAAACCATCATAAATCAACCTAGGACTCATTATAATTGAAATTTCACAAGAGTTTCAATGCCTCTTACCTTGCTCAATAGTTTTGGAAGCCAAAACCAACATCAATCAAAGGCTAGAGTGTACCTAAACACCCAAAAATCACAAAAACCTCACTTAGCCAAAAACTTAAAAACTCGAAACTTTGAGAAGAATAATAGAAAAGATTTAGTGGTTACCTCCCCATTTTCTTGTATGAATTTTGTAGAGCTCTTCACAAGAAACGTGTAACCGCAAACGGTGCGGCAATCAGAGGTCTATAGCTCAAGATATTAGCTTGGAAAGATTGAAGTGAATAGCGAAAATAGAGGTTCTCATCTCCTCCTTCTCAGCAGCGTGGGTGTGTTTATTTATGTGTGATGCTGAAATGGGTTCACTTAATGAACCCTTTTATATCTTGGGCTTGGGCCCAACTTGGGGCCGGTCTAACCCGTTAGCATTTTTAGCCCGTTTGGTCCAACTTTGGACCAAATCTTTAAAATTAACGTCCAATTTTTCATTCTAATATTTTTCTAAGGTTTTCGGGTGATTCACTGCTTCTCGCGCAGCACCGAGCAGACATGAACCGGTTCAACCGATTCGACTGCCAGTTTGCGGTTTTTCACAATTTTTCGTCAGAAAACACTTTTTCTGACTCGAAAGGACCTGCTGAGTCCAAAAATCATATTTAAATCCCCAAATTCTCATCCTAACTTTCCAAAATTTAATTTGGGCATTTAAATGATTTTATTCGTGAAAACTCGGGTTCTTACACCATTGTCCGCCTACCATTTTATACCATTTCAATCACTTTTCTACCTTCCAGTAGGCTTCTCATAGCCCAGGAAGGATTACTTCCTAATTGAGCGTTTATAAAGGAAGAAAAGGAGAAATATATTCTCTTTAGAACCTTGTGATCTAGGGAGTCATATTTGGCTAAGATTTTCCACCACTGTTTTCCTAACATTGTGAGATTAAAGCCTTTTAAGTCTTTAAAACCTAAACCTCTATTATCTTTAGTTCTAGAAACTGTGTCCCATTTGAGCCATTGCATTTTGTTTTCGTCGTCTCTCAGGCCCCATCAAAATCTCATCATATTCTACTGTATATTGTCAATAAGTGTCTCTGGAGGCTTAGAGAAGCTTAGGGTGTAAATAGGCACTGCTGATTCCGCTGCTTTAATAAGCACTTTTCATTCACTAACCAAAAAGAGAGACCGCTTTCATACATTCAGCTTCTTGCTCACTTTATTATCAATATATCTAAATGTTTCTTTCTTTGATTTGTGGACAATTACAGGGAGACTCAGGTATTTATCCTGAGATTTGACACGTGGCACCTGAAGGATGTTAGCAAGCTCTAGTCTTAGATCCAAGGGAGAATTTTGACTAAAGAATAATGAAAACTTGATGAGGTTAATTATCTGTCTGCTTATCTCACTATACTGTAGTAGAATGATTAGTAAATTATGGCAAGTTTAGGTAGTTGCTTTACCAAAGAGGATAGAGTCGTCAGTATAGAATAAATAGCTAAGAGTAGGGCACCTTTTTAGACCTGTGAAGTCTTGATTTCATTCTCCTCTGTGGAGAAGATGAGACAAGCCCTCTGCACAGATTAGAAAAAGATAGGGTGAACGAGGATCTCTTTGCCAGATACCTCTTGTTGGCTTAAAGAAGCCTTTTGAATTTCCTTATCTAATAACAGAATAAAAAACCGTAGTAACACATTCCTTTATCCAATCTATCCATCTCTGACAAAATCCCAGTCTTTTAAGCATCTCCCATACAAAACTCCACTCTACTTGGTCGTATGCTTTTCTCATGTCAAGTTTAAGAGTCATATCATAATCTCCTTGTCTCTTATTTTTCAAATAGTGCATGAGTTCATAGAAAATAATAACATTGTCACTGATAAGCTGCCCTTTAATATAGGCACTTTAGTTCATACTAATAATTTGTCCATAATTGGCTGCATTCTATGAATCATAATTTTGCAGATTATTTTATAAAAAAACTATACTTAGGCTTATAGGCCAAATTTGGCTCATAGAATCAGTACCAACACCTTTAGGAATTAAACAAATTTGAGTATGATTATGAGACCTTAACATTTTATCTCTTGAAAAAAAACTCCGCACTACTAATATAATGTCTGATTTGAGAATCTCTGAATAGAACTGAAAGAACCTGGCTATAAAACCATTATTCCCCAGAGCTGAGTAAGTGTTAATTGAAAAAACTGCATGTTTGATCTTCATGTCAGTAACTGACCAAGTTAAATGTCAATTACCTCTCTCATTTACCTTACTCTCCAATCCCTCCAAAGCTTCAGCTGCGTCTTTTGGTTGTGAAGTTGTGAATAGTTGAATAAAGTAGTTCTTGACTATCTCCCCAATCCCTTCAACGTCCGATTTGACTTCTCCATTTTCATCCTTCAATTTTTCCAACTTGTGCCTATTTCTTGCCTAAAATTTTGAGTGAAAAAATTTTGTATTTTGGTCACCCCATTGTAGCCATTTCACCTGAGATTTCTCCTTCTAGAACCTTTCATCCTTTTCATAGGCATCTTTTAGTTCATCTTTGAAAATTAGAATGAGTGCCTTGTTTGCAGTCTGTCCTTTGTTCTTTTCCACCTCAACTAATCTTTAATCTCTATTATTCATTTAGCTGAGTTGTTCGGTCTTGAAGATTGCCAATTAACAAATGTCTGCAAAGTCTCAGCTTGCTAAATAGCACAAACATAGCCGAATTTGTAAATGTTGCTCTCCACGCTTCTTGCACAATATTCTTCACCTCTTCCTCTTCACACCAACGCTCTTGAAATCTGAATTTTCTTTTTTGTTGCCGAAGTTGCTGATCTAAATTTAAAAGGACAGGGCAATGATCTGAACCTTAGTAAGTAAGGTGTAAAATATTAGCTCTCGAGTACTGCAACAAACAATTAGTAGAGACTAGACATTTGTCCAGCCTTTCTTGAGCCTTTCTTGAATGAAATTCTCTCTTAACTATCTATTGTTCTAAGTGAATTTCTTCCCTTCAAAACTAATATCACATAAATGACCTTCATTAATAAAATTGTTAAAACCAGCAATAGAACTTGCTGATTTAACTCTCCCTCTTTCTTTTTCATGATGAGCCATGATAGCATTAAAATCTCCTATCACAATAGAGTATTCCCTAGCTGCTTCTAAGAGCTGCAATATTTTACTGAATTGTTCATTCTTGCATTGATCTTCACTATGAAAATAGATTACTATTACAACCCAAGCTTTATTATTGATAGGATCCTGCCAATTAAAATAAACAAAGAAATCTCCAGTCTCAACTATTCACCTTACCTCCATTCCACCATGCTACCACCAAACCCCCAGCTGTCCCTTGAGGATCAACACAAAAACAACCACCATATCCTAGATTTTCACATTGTGACCAGACAAAGGAAGAGTTATTTTTTATTTCGCATAAAATAACACTTTAGGAGAATGAGATCTTTTGATCTCTTGTATATTGTGAATTGCTAGGGACTTTCCTAAACCTCAACAGTTCCATGCCATCATCTTCATGGCACTTGGGGTGCCGAATTTGGGTAGGCACCCTCCCTAGTGTCAACAATATCCATATTTTCAGAGCTATCATTCTTCCACCACGATTCATCCTCCACTTCATAAGAGCTTCTCTTCACACTAGTCACAGCTACTTCATGGAATTCCACCTTCCTTGTAAGATGTTTCAATTTCAATTTCTTGCTCTGTCTTCCAATGGCTTTGAACATTTTTTCTAGTGTTGTGCTGAGTGTTGTCCCCCGTCCATTTCTAACATTTGGTGTGCTGTAGAATCAGTTTCAACACAAATGATTGAAGTTACATCAGCCACACCCTCAATGTTACCTCTCATTTTGCTCAATAGAATTTGCTCGTCAACATCTTCATCTACTTGAAGTCCTACTTGAAGTCCGAAACCTCCATCAGGATCACAATTTTGCTTCCAATTTTTATCTTCCATTGACAAAGCCTCCAAACTCCTTAGAAGATTAACCAGAAAAGGTTTCATTGAATTATTCTTATTGTGGTTGGCTATTGAGAAATAATTCGGTTGCTGGCTCTTCTTCTTCATTAGGTCAATACGTTTACCAATCTACCCAGCCTTCAGCCACTCCCTCCCACTATTCCTCCTTAATTTCTCCATTAACTGTATTATCTAGTAACGAGTTACAATTACATGCTTCATGTCCCAGACAGCTACAATAAGCACAATAACAACCAATCCTCTCATATTACAATCGAGTCTCCATCATTTTGCCATTGGATCTTGCAATTTTGATCTACTGTTTGAGATTATGAGTCACATCAAGGTTTACCTTCACTTTGATTATTCTATTCTCTTTGCCCTTCATTGAGAAAAATTGGTGGACGAAATTGTGATCCATATTCTTTTGTACTTGTATGAAATCATTATTATGGCACCAGTTGAATTCACAACTCCGTTCAACTAACCAGCAAGTGTACTGGGTCGTCCAAGTAATAAACCTTACGCGAGTAAGGGTCGATCCCACAGAGATTGTTGGCATGAAGCAAGCTATGGTCACCTTGCAAATCTCAGTCAGGCAGATCCAAGGATAATTGGATTATTAGTTTAAATTTGATTAATGGAATAAATAGAAAATAAAAAGGGATAGAAATACTTATGTAAATTAATAGTGGGAATTTTAGATAAGTGTATGGAGATGCTGTGCTCCTCTTTGAATCTCTACTTTACTACTCGCTCTCCTTCAATCCTTCTTACTCCTTTCCATGGCAAGCTGTATGTAGGGCATCACTATCATCAATGGCTACTTTTAATCCTCTTGGGAAAATGGTCCTATGTGCTGTCACTGCACGGCTAATCGTCTGGAGGCATCACCCTTGGTTGATAGCTACATCCCATCCTCTCAGTGAAAATGGTCCAAATGCTCTGTCACAGCACGGCTAATCATCTGTCGGTTCTCAGTTAGGTTGGAATAGAATCCATTGATTCTTTTGCGTTTGTCATCACGCCCAGCCTTCAGGAGTTTGAAGCTCGTCACAGTCATTCAATACCGGAATCCTACTCGGAATACCACAGACAAGGTTAGACTTTCCGGATTCCCAGGATCCTACTCGGAATACCACAGACAAGGTTAGACTTTCCGGATCCTCATGAATGCCGCCATCTATCTAGCTTATACCACGAAGATTCTGTTGGGGAATCTAAGAGATATGCGCCCGGCCTAAGGTAGAACGAAAGTGGTTGTCAATCACGTGCGTTCATAGGTGAGAATGATGATGAGTGTCACGGATCATCACATTCATCAAAGTTAAGTATAACGTATATCTTGGAATAAGAATAGAAGAGAATTGAATAGAAAGTAATAGTAATTGTATTGAAACTTGAGGTACAGCAGAGCTCCATACCCTTAATCTATGGTGTGTAGAAACTCCACTGTTGAAAATACATAAGTGAAAGGTTCAGGCATGGCCGAATGGCCAGCCCCCAAAACGTGATCATAGGATTCAAAATACAATCCAGGATCTGGTCAAAGACTCCTAATACAATAGTTAAATGTTCTATTTATAATAAACTAGCTCCTAAGGTTTACATGAGTAAGTATTTGATGCATAAATCCACTTCCGGGGCCCACTTGGTGTATGCTTGGGCTGAACTTGATCTATCCACGAGCTGAGGCTTTTCTTGGAGTTGAACTCCAAGTTATGACGTGTTTTGGGCGTTCAACTCCGGATCATGACGTTTTTCTGGCGTTTAACTCCAGACAGCAGCATGTACTTGGCGTTCAACGCCAAGTTACGTCGTCAATTTCCGAATAAAGTATGGACTATTATATATTGCTGGAAAGCTCTGGATGTCTACTTTCCAACGCCGTTGAGAGCGCTCCAATTGGAGTTCTGTAGCTCCAGAAAATCTATTTCGAGTGCAGGGAGGTCAGATTCCAACAGCATCAGCAGTCCTTTTGTCAGCCTTTTTCAGAGTTTTGCTCAAGTCCCTCAATTTCAGTCAGAATTTACCTGAAATCACAGAAAAACACACAAACTCATAGTAAAGTCCAGAAATGTGAATTTAACATAAAAACTAATGAAAACATCCCTAAAAGTAGCTCAAACTTCCTAAAAACTACCTAAAAACAATGCCAAAAAACGTATAAATTATCCGCTCATCAAAAATCCAACCTCCATTACTTCCCTCACTACACAACCAATTTTTCTCCCCAAATCAACAGTCTTGCATTGTTCCGGTAAGTCCCACAATTGAATCCAGATCGGGATATAAGAAAAATCAATTGCCAAAATCTCCATATCTTTACTCCATCATCTAATGTTAGCAATGTAATTTTCCAGCAGCCACATAGTTTCTTTCTCTACACGAATAAGTTCTTGTTCTTTTTCAAAGAAGTATTGGAAGGTATTGTCTCCATGAGCAACGACTTGAAACCTTTCAGGTTGTCTCCATATTACGAACATGGCAGGTTCAATGGTTCCAATGCTAAAGGGCTTGTCCGCCATAATTCTTCCTACCAAACTCCTCTTACAAACCTCCATTCTGACCTTGATGTCTGAGTCTTCAAATAATATCACTTCTTCAGCCTTCAATATCTTCCTTTCCTCCTCACTCACTGTATCCTTGCCACCAGTCTCCATTGCACTAGCCAATAGAATTAAGCCTTGAACAAGGATTCTATTGACTGTGATGAAAAGGATTTCTCTCGAAGATTGACTTTGCAGCACCTAGAACCACCTGAGCACCTCAAACCTTAACAGAGCATCTAGAGAACCTTAATAGGCCTTTTTCCAATGTTAATAATGAGAGTTATTGCAAAAATTAAATTGGTACAATGATTACTTATTTTTTACTTTTTCAAACTGCTGTTGGGTTTGATTTTTCAATATCCTTGCAATTATAATTATTAACTGAGCAAGTCATCACATTTTTTAAAATATCATATACTAAATTTTTTTAACCATCTATTTTTTTTAAAAATAACTTGAAAAACTTGGATGAACCATCAAGGGCCTTATTTGATGATGAAACCATGATGATTATCTTCTGATTTTCTCTTGTTTGAATAATCAATGCTCATTTTTACTTCCTTTACATTAGGTATATGAGCTTTCTTCTCTCCAATGTGGTACTGATAATTGCAGCTCTCGAGTTTCTAAGTACATGAACCTTATTATGAATTCACAACTTCGGCAATGGCGTTGGGTTCTTATCAATGTTAAGTAAAATAAACACACAACAACAATAAAGAAAATAGATAAACCAATTTATTCCTTCTCTATCAAAAGGCTAATTATATTGAACAAATCAAAGCTTATACTTCAGTATAATTTTAACAAAGATTAACAATATTTTCAGTAGATAGCAGACTAATCACAATTTTAACAAGGTTTCAGTATAATTTCAACAAATATTAATAAACTTTTTCAAAGATTAACAAGAAAGATTTCAAGATTTCAGCACAATTTTTTTAGCACAGCATAAACAAAAAGCAACAAAATAAAGTACCACACAACACAACAATAGTAAGCAAAGCTAATCATTCAACAATTCACTCTGAGTAGCACTAGCATAAGCAAAATCAAGAACAAAGAATCCTAACTGAAGAATAAAGAACCAAGAACGAAAAATTAGAAAGAAAAACAAAGAAACCAATCTGAGTAGCACTAGCAAAATCCTAAACCTTTGTTTTGATTGGTGGGTTGGCGACTTTGAGCACCAGGACCAAACAAAGACGGTGGTGCCTGAGTGTGACAGACGGAAGCAGGAGCGTGACAATTCAGACGAGGATAAGGACTAATGTCAAGCTTGAGGAAGAAGGTGCGATTGTTGAATAAGGAAGAAGCATGGACGACCGGATGACGACGGTGGTGGCTAAGCGTGACGGACGACGGTAGTGAGTCTCCTTCCTTGCGGTGGGGGGAGGCTATTGTCATCTAGGGTTTGTTTTTGGGGGAAAAAGCTTCGTTTGAGCCAAAGCTAATCAAGAATAAAAAAATCATTCAACCAAAAAACAAAAAATTCAATAATCATTCAATGATTTCTAAACAGAAAATAAAAAATGAAGAACAAGTGAGCACTACCACTGACCTTCGACAACGGTTGAGCGCAATGGAGACCGGTTGAGTGCGACAAAAAATAATGATTAGATAATGTTGAGCTAGACGGTGAGCAGACGAAGATGACAAACGCCGAATTTGAGGAAGAAGATGCGCATCTGCAACTAGTTAGAGCGAATAGGGGTTGTGTAAAACCCGAATAATTTGTGAATAATTAACCCGTAAATTAAAATATTTTCTAGAAAATTAGAAATGAGATTTTTAATGTTTAATATAGTAGAGAAAATTAAAACTAGAATTTTTACACTAATTTTAAAGAATTTGGCCCAAAATTGGGCAAAACAGATCGAACCGGGTCCAAACCGGCCCCGTAAGCCCAACCAAGCTCAACCTAAAACCTTTAAACAACACTCTCTCTCCTCTCTTAAACCCTAAAAATGCTGATGGGCAGCCAAGGAGGAAGAACCTTCTTCCAAAAATCACAAACCCTCAATTGTGATTCCAGGTGACATAACTTTTGATCCGGAGTTTCGATTGCCGCACCGTTTATGGCCACGCGTTCATTGTGTCGAGCTCTACAAAGCCCACAAATTTGTTATTAAGGTAAGCCATGATTTTATTTCTGAAATTCCAGCCTTAATTTTGAAATTTTGGGTGAAAAATGTTGAGATTTGTGAGCTTTTGATGTTATAAGATCCAACTAGCTTGAAGGAGAGGCTTAATCTTATCTCCTTGATCCTTGGGTGTGGTAAGATTCTCAACCCTAGTGGAATTTATTGGTTTATGATGTTTAGGTATTGAGTGGTTATATTTGAATGTGGTATTGTGGTTTAGGAAGTGTATATATGTGTGTTGGAGCTTGATTGAAGTCTTGGAAAGCTTGAAAAAGGGCTTTTGTGTGCTAAAACTCTATTTTTGGAGGTGTTGAGGCCTTGAGAGCTTGTGAAAAAGTGATTTAGAGGTGTTCTGGGTTGAGCGGGGGATCGACTAAGGTATGGTTTCGGTTTCCTGTATAAAAAATGTAATGTTGTGTGAAAACTTAATCTAGAAACCCTAAGATAGGATTTGGACTATTGATATTGTTGATTGGTTGAGATGAATTGTGTTGTTATATATGTGATTAGTGGATTTTAGATATTTTGATGGTATGATGTATGAGAGACATGCATGTTTTGATATATGCTTAGTAATTGGTTAAGATTGAATTGTGGGTGAAACCATGTTGATGGTGAGGATGATATTGATTGTATGTATTGATGGTTGATGAAATTGGTATTGTTGGAAATTGGGATGAAGAGAGATATATGACATGATATTTTGTTTGAAATTGAGTTATTTGATTGATATTGGTTAAAATGGTGGATTGGTGGATTGTGAATTTGATAACAATGTTAATATATGAGTTGAGAAGGCTTGAGGTTAATTTTTGGTAAGTTTTGGTTGGTTTTGAAAAGGGTTGAAATTGGTTTGTTTTGAAAATGGAATTTTATGGGTTGGTATGAAAATGTAGTTTTTGGGTCAACTTTGACGGAGCATAACTTGGTCTCTGGATCTTCGATTTGTGTCAAACTTGTTTAGAAATAAAATTGGGTCCGCGATGTTTATGCCATTTGAAGAATGGATGAAAAATTATTTGAAACGAAAAAGTTATGCCCATCGGAAGTTTGGGTTTTGAAAATGGAATCCTGCGGCTTTTTAAACTTAGTAAAATTTTTGGTAAAACGTACTACCACGCGCATGCGTCACTCTCAATTTTTACTCCGCCACGCGTGCGCCTGGTCGACGCGTACGCATCACTGTATTGATGCAGGTGCGTAGTAGAAAATCCTGAGAGTTGTGATAGTAGCGTGCTGGTTTTGTGCGAGGAGCATAAAATGCGCTCACGCGTCACTCTACTTTTTCCACCTCCCACGCGTGCGCATAGGCGATGCGCACGCGTGACTCCGTTTTTACCAAAAACTGATTTTTGAGTTTTTAAAGCCAAATTTCAGACTTATGAGCCTCCATTATCACCCTTTATGTCCTAAATCCTTACAGTATGCCTAGTGATGAGAAGAAGCTAGGAAATGTGGTAACTTGTGGATGAAGTAAGGGAGAAAATTAATGATGAATTTTGATTAAAGATATTTGTATGGGGTGTTGATAATGATGGTGGAAGTGCGTTATATGCCATGAACCGAGGGGTTGTAATTGTTAATAAATTGTGGCTAGTTATGAATTGTATTATGAGTCGAATGGATGAGTTATCGCTAAATTATGGCTGAGTTATTATTGAATTATGGCTGAGTATGATTGCATATATGCTTATTTAATGAAATGTGAATGTTTCACTTCCACTATCTGAGATACGAGTTTTCCTGGGAAAAAGCAGTGGCAAGCCACCACGTGCTCCAGGTGGAGACTCGATACTCTACTAACCTTATGTCGTAAGTGTGGCCAGACACTGTGAAAGTTCCGGATGAGCTCGCCCTCGTGGATAGACACCAGTGTGGGTGTTGTGTATATGTATTGATAATTATGATTGAGAATAACTTGAGTTGGGGATGCACGACAGAGGGACAGTCCAATGGTTAGCAACCAGGACTTTTCGGGTTGGCTTCATAACCGACAGATGAGACTCATTAGCCACTAGGATAGGCATGCATCATATGCATTATATGTTAATTGTTTGGAATGCCTAATTGACTACATATTACTTGCTAATTGTCTAACTACCGTATCTGCTTCCTATTTGTGCATTTCCTTGTTTGATATAATTGTGTTTGCGATATCAAATTACTGATGGAGGTTGGGAGGCTCGAAGAATTTGGAAAGGGGAGCGTTAGTTAGACTGAAGATCTCTAGCTAGTTGCCTATTTCACTTATGGTTTAGTCTGTTTATAAGCTTTGATTATCTGTTGGAAGTTCTAGGATTGCCTTCGGCTTTCCCAAGACATTACATGTTAGATATGTGGGCACTGTTACTATACTGAGAACCTCAAGTTCTCACCCATGTGGATTTTGTGGTTTTCAGATGCAGGACGTGAGGCTTCTCGCTGAAGCATGCTGGAGACTTCCGGATTAGCGAAAATCCTTAGCTCTCGGGACTTTATTTTGGTTTTATATACTTACTTAGATAATTATATATGTTTTAACGTGTTTGAAATGTTCTTCTAAAGTTTGAGAGAAGATCAAGACATCATCTATGTAAACGAATGCAAAGTTTGAATATGGGTTAAAAATATCGTTCATTATTTCTTGAAATTCAGATGGGGCATTTTTCAGACCAAACGGCATTACATTCCATTCATATTGACCGAATGGGACTGTAAATGCAGTTTTATACCTATCAGATTCTTTAATCTGGATTTGCCAAAACCCGGATTTCATATCAAATTTTGAAAAGATATTTGCTAAGTTTAACCTATTGAGTAAATCTTTTTTGTTTGGGATAGGATAACGGATCCACTGCAGAGCTTGATTCAAAGGTTTGTAATTGATGACAAGCCTAGGGGTTCCTCATTCTATCTCATCTTGCTTATTGACATAAAAAGCTGAGCAAGACCAAGGACTCTTGCTAGGATGAATTAATCCTTTATCCAAAAGATCTATAATCTCTTTTTGACAATGCTGTAAAAGCTGCTCATTCATTTGAATGGGGCGGACTTTTGTATGGATTTTTTATTCTTTGATGGGGAAGTAGGAATGTTATTATTATCATTAGACTATCTCTGAAATTCATGAATCTAGAAATTATGTTTACTGTTCATGTTCTTATTCCCTGTATATATCAAACAAAACCATTCTTTAAATCTGGAAGTACGGGCCGTTTAATCTTATCACTTAAAGGACTGTAGTAGTAAGACCCTTGTTGTTGGGCAGTAAGGCTAATTTGACGATGTTCTTGAAGGCGATAAGATCCGAACGTAAGATCTCCTGGTGGCTATAGATTTAAAGATTGTTAAAAAAAAAGAGTTAAAAAGCCTAGATTCAAAAATTTGAGTGATAGTTTAGTGATAATATATATGTTCTTTCTAAACCAAAGGAAGGCAATAATATCAGATTTTATGAAAATATGTTTAATCTATTCCGTTCTCTCTCCAGACACCTTTCCATTAGGGGATCTTCTTCGTCTTCTTCCTCCACTTCTTTACCCAACTCTCCCTCCAATCCCCCTACTGAGAAAGTAACTCGGCCTGAGGAACTTTCTCCCAAACACAATATCTTCGAAGAAGAAGTTTGCTACGAAGATATCAATCAAGCCATAGATAATTGGAAAATACCCAAGATTCCTCAAGATGAATTATATGTCCCAGATGACAACAAAAGAAAATCAGACTATATTATCAAAACTGCTGAAAAGAATATTCCTCTAAGACTAGACTCCAGTGAGAAATTCCATCTCTTAACCAAACAATCTGTCAGAGAACATGCCCGTTACTACAAATATCTTTACATAGGGTGTGTCCAAGTTGCTGTCAACCCTCTCATCAGAGAAGGTTTGAGTGCTTCTATCCTCATGTGTCTAAGAGATATTAGGCATAATGATTTCCAAGACTCCTTAATCGGAATAGTTGAAACAAGTCTAGGACACGGTCTGGTTTACTTCAACTGTTTCCAAACAAAACAGTCAGTTTGTTAGATATTAACATCCTTGACTCTCTTTTCCTAAACATCTAAATTCATAGTCTTAACATGAGGGAAGGATCCATCCCAGCCGCTTTAATCTATCGGATTTAATACAAGGTCATGGACACTTGTAATTCTAGAGTCCTTCTTAAATCCCAAGATCGTGAGACCATTTTGTTCGTCACAGACATGACAAAGGCCAACGTCACGGTCCCAAGGCTCATAAATTGGGATGAAATCGACCTTCCCCAGTCATGGTCAATTGATCGAGCCATTCCAACGCAACCTAGACAAGCACATCTCTTACGAGAGATAAAACAGGATGAATTGGGGAAAGTAGAGATTTTCTTTGACAGACAAAACTCTTTTTCCTCCAGATCTGAAGTAGGAACATCTAATGACTTTGCTTCAGTAAGAAGATCTTTTTCTGTGACTTTTCAATCTCAGTTTTCAAAAGTTTCAAGACCCGTAAATTCTGAAATTAATATTTCGGGATTACAAATTAATTCAAACATTTCTCAACCGTTTTATCAACCGTTTTATCAAACCGTTCTATTCAATCTCCAACATACTCTTCTATGAATGATGCTCATGAGTAGCATAGAATTTGTTATAAATAAAGAAGCTTTACGTAAAAACCTTTACTCTAAGGAGTATGATCTCTACAGAGAATGGTATTTACGTACATATACAGCTGCTCAAATCTCATCATTCAAAGAAAAGTACTACAATTTTTTCAATGATGTTAGAATGCATATTCCTTTCTTTGAATGGTTTCATGCTTATTCCATAAAAAATAATATTGATTATCCTTTTAAAAATAAAAAGATTTCACCATCAGTAAATGTTATTTCAACTTGGAAAGTTAAAGATGGGAATTTAATCAGATATGAGTTCTCTCCAAAAGGATCTTTTGTTATGTCAAATGCGGAAGGACATAACCCAGTTATGGCCTTTTCATTCAAAACCAAAAATGTAGATGAAGCTGTCGCCCCAAAAGATATTAAAAACCTTATTGAGCAGTCAAATTACACCAACAGGTTTTTACAATGTTTGGGCGACAACCTTTCATCTTCAGAATCTCTTTTGTCTTCAAAAAATATCCCTGAAACCTCTATTTCTAAAACTATTGAAAAACCCCTTTTCAAACATTTCAAAATGAGTAGTAATGCTAAACAAAGTCTTAAAACCTCTATTTTAAAACAAGAATCTAATGATTCAGAAGTCATGCAAAAGATCGACTAACTTTTAAATCGACTTACTACTGTCCCTGAAACTCCTACAAACTCGGTGAATCTACTTCTCGTATTCAAACTCGCTCATCCAAAGCCATTAGTGCCTTTGGACATGATTACAATGAATCTTCCTCGGATCTAAGTGATGATTCTGGCAAATCATCTCTCAAAGTCAGCCCAATTATGACCAATTCTATAACCAAGTGAAAAGGTCTAACCAAACCCCCTGCGTATGGTTATAATCACGTATCCGCACTGGATCTAGCTCTCGAGGAAAGAGAACTAGGTTTTGTCAGCTTTAATGCCAATAATGTCTATGAATAGAATATAGACGGAAAAACCGAATACAACATCATGAGTATGCTTCAGCATATGACAATGGTAGGCACAACCTATCAAGCCGCTCATGAAACCTCTGAAGAAGCAATAGCCAATGTTATTGTTTCTGGGTTCTCTGGTTAACTCAAAGGTTGGTGAGATAACTACCTTTTTGATAACCAAAAATATTTATTGGAGATGTCGGGGAACCTATCCCTGATGTCGTTAACACCTTAATCTTTACTATAGCAAGCCACTTCATAGGTGATCCATCTCTTTGGAAAGATCGTTCTGCTAAATTACTCTCCAATCTCAGATGCAAAACTTTGTCTGACTTTCGATGGTATAAGGATACCTTTCTTACTAGGGTCTATACCAGAGAAGACAGTCAACAACCTTTTTGGAAGGAAAAATTCCTAGCAGGACTTTCCAAATCCCTGGGAGATAAAGTAAGGGACAAAATTCGTAGCCTAACTCCAGACGGGATAATACCTTATGATGAGTTAAGTTATGGCCAACTTATTTCTTTCATCTAAAAAGTTGATCTAAAGATTTGTCAAGATGATAAAATCCAACGACAACTTGCTCGAAAAAAAACACAAAATCGTATTGATTTGGGAACTTTCTGTGAACAATTTGGTCTTTCTACTTGCCATCCAAGGAAATCTAAAAGACCATCTAACAAAAACGTTTTTAAACCCAATCTTGAAAAGAGTTTCAGGAGATCTAGAAAAGGTTTTCAAAATTCTAAAAATGAGAAAGGTTTTCAAAAGAACTTCCAAAAGTATCCTCAGAAAAATCCCATTATTTGCTATACATGTAAAAAATCAGGACATGTTAGCAAATACTGTAGGTTAAAAGGAAAGATTAATAATCTAAACCTTGATCCTAAGATTGAGAAACATATTAACAATCTTTTAATTGAAAGTTCAGATGATGATTCTAGACCAGAATCTTTGGATGATATTAATAATATTCAAGTTGATGATATTGAATCATCCTCAGATTCCGATGTCAAGCAAATTAATATTTTATCCAAAGATCAAGATCTCTTATTTGATGCTATAGAGGCTATTGGCAATCCGGAACAAAAGAAAGACTTTCTTTTGAAATTAAAAAAATCTTTACAAAAGGAAAAGAAGCCCAAAAATCTTGTCCTTAGCAATAAATATGACATCAAACCCATTTTCAAAAAATTAGAAAAATAAGTTATTCGTCCTCTAACCATTCAGGATCTCCATACCGAGGTCAATAACCTTAAAAGGGAAATCCAATAGATCAAAAGAAATCAAGACAATCATCAACTCATTCTTTCGCAGTTAATGCAACAAAAAGGGTATGATGATGAAGAACTTAATCCTCTTATAAACCAAACTGAGTTTTCTAAAAAACAAGAAAATAAAATTTCTAATGACAATGAGGGAAAAGAAATCTTGAGAATAATAAATGTGTTCTCTTTTATGAAACATCGTGTTAATATCCAAATTGTCGTTAAAGATTTTGTTATTGAAACCATCGCACTCTTTGACTCAAGTGCAAATTCAAATTGTATTAAAGAAGGTCTGATCCCCACAAAGTATTTTGAAAAGACTACTGAACGTCTTAACTCGATAATGGGTGAAGGACTAAATATCAAATTCAAATTAACTGATGCTTTTGTTGAAAAGGGTAATCTTAGGATTCCAAACAATTTCATCATAGCAAAGGATATCAAAAATGATGTAGTCTTGGGGACACCTTTTATAATCCTTTTGTTTCCCTACCTAGCAGATTTTCCTGGACTTACATCTTTTGTGGGAGGACAGGTAACTTTCTTTGAATTCCTAGACTCACCAACCCAGAAATCTCTAAACCTAATTGAATCCAAAACTAAACAGATTTATTTTTTAAAAGAAGAAATCTCTTTTAAAACCCTTGAATCACAACTTTCTCAACCAAGGATTCAAGATAAAATAAAAAATGTTTCAAATCAAATCGAAAAGTCTATCTGTTCTGATTTGCCTCATGCCTTCTGGAAAAGGAAAGAACACATTGTTGATCTTCCCTATGAAAAAGGTTTCAAAGAATAAAAAATCCCTACAAAAGCTCGCCCCATTCAAATGAATGAGCAGCTTTTACAGCATTGTCAAAATGAGATTAAAGATCTTTTGGATAAAGGATTAATTCGTCCTAGCAAGAGTCCTTGGTCTTGCTCAGCTTTTTATGTCAATAAGCAAGCTGAGATAGAACGAGGAACCCCTAGGCTTGTCATCAATTACAAACCTTTAAATCAAGTTCTGCAGTGGATCCGTTGTCCTATCCCAAACAAAAAAGATTTACTCAATAGGTTAAACTTAGCAAATATCTTTTCAAAATTTGATATGAAATCCGGGTTTTGGAAATCCAGATTAAAGAATCTGATAGATTTAAAACTGCATTTACAGTCCCATTCGGTCAATATGAATGGAATGTAATGTTGTTTGGTCTGAAAAATGCCTCATCTGAATTTCAAAAACTAATGAACGATATTTTTAACCCACATTCAAACTTTGCAATTGTTTACATAGATGATATCTTGATCTTCTCTCAAACTTTAGAAGAACATTTCAAACACGTTAAAACTTTTATGTACATCATTCAGAAAAATAAACTTGCTGTTTCCAAATCAAAAATTGGCCTTTTCCAAACAAAAATCAGTTTTCTTGGTCATATGATTTCCCAAGGAACTATAACCCCAATCGAACGATCAATTTTGTTTGAAGAAAAGTTCCCAGACTATATCCTTGACAAACCTCAACTCCAGAGGTTCCTAGGCTGTCTTAATTATGTTTCAAATTTCATCCCAAATCTTAACAATCTCATTAAGCCTCTTCATGATAGGCTTAGGAAAAATTCTCTGCCATGGACGGACAAATATTCTGATATCATCAGATTTCTTAAAACCAAAATTCGCAATCTTCCTTGTATTTACCTACCTGTTCCTCATGCATTCAAAATAGTTAAAATAGATGCATCTGATTTAGGATATGATAGTATCTTAAAACAAAAATTGCATGAGCAAGAATGTATCATTGCATTTACTTCCAAACATTGGAATAGTACCCAACAAAGCTATTCCACAATCAAAAAGAAAAATTTAGCCATAGTTTTATGCATCACAAAATTTCAATCTGACTTACTCAATCAAAAATTTTTAGTCCAAGTTGATTGCAAATCGGCTAAAGAAATTTTACAAATGTTAAAAATCTTGCATCAAAACAAATTTTTCCCAGGTGGCAAGCTATATTAAGTGATTTTTATTTTGATATTGAGCACATCAAGGGCAACTCAAACTCTCTCCCTGACTTTCTCACACGTGAATATTTACAGGAAAACAAGCAAGGAGACAATGCCTAAAAAGGCAAAATTAGCCTCTATAAGAGGCAGAGGCGTTCGCCTAGCCCTACCATGGCCAACTAAGAAATCAGGGTCAAGCACCCCAACTGGGTCATCTACCCAACAACCTACCCTAATAACCCAAGAACTAACTGAGTCATCTACTCAGATCATAAAAAATATAATGGAGTCATCTACTCAACCCTTAAGTAGCCAAACAACAAAACAAACAAAGGCAGACTATGCCCTACCAGTCCAAACCCTGTTGGCCTTACAGGATGCAGGCCTTTCAAAATTTCATAAAAAATCATGGGCTGATCTATGTGATAGCTCAGATGATGATGAAATAGACCTAACCAAACTTTTGTCACAAGTGACAGCCCAAAAAACCATATGTAATGACCCAAAAGGTAAAACAATTACGCAAGCAAAACTACCCCAATCACTTCAAACCCTGTCCCTAAACACCCAACCAAAACAACAATCCATATACATTTCAAAAAATAAATTCTCATCTGTCCTCCTAATGGAACCTGAATTCTGGAAAAAATCATTTTTTAAGGTAATCCGTAAAGTCTTTCCACCAGGATTCCATTTTAAACCAACAGCCATAAACAAAACCAGATAGTTTTATGAGTTCATATTAGTGGATTCAGATTTGGTCTCGATAAAATACTATAAATACCCCAAAGATACCGCTAACATAACCCATTCAACCATTCAAATCCTAAAGGTACTCACCCCTACTCAATTCGGTAAAACCCCAAACAGTACCAAGAAATTTTCCCAACCTTTTGACCTGATAGGATATTCTTATTGGGATTACGTGGATTCCTGGACAAGATTATTTTGGTTACAAAATAATCAGAATAGACATTCCTGGCTCATTTACTTCAAGAAAAATACTAATTTTTATTTTCCAAACTGGTTTACTCAATGGTGGGATTACTTTGGCCCTTTACCAGAAATCTTTCCCCCACCTGCTGATGAAAGGTTCAAAATCTTCACCAAAAAATTTGACCAATAAGAAACAAGCATTCCAGCAGATCTCCATTTTCACTAGCCTGGGTATTCTCATGGCAGTACAGGTATGACAAACAGGAGCACCCAAAAGCACCACCTATGCTTCAAAGAAATGCTTATGTTAAATGGTGGTCTCAGTTCGATGCAACCATGGCTCACCCAGACATAGTTCAAAGATGGTTCAACGAAAACCCTAAGTTCACAAAACCATTTGATCATGAAGCGTCAATATTTCTCAACCAAAAAGCCCAAATTACTGCAGTCCTCGCAAGAGCCCAATCAAAAGAAACTTTAGCAAAACATCTTCAGCAAATCATGCAGATCATAGAAGAAGATAAAGCACACAAAGAAGATCATACTTCGTCAGCAGAATCCTCATGTGGTTATAATCAAAACGAAGATGATTGCTTTGGGATCAACTAGGAGAAGATTAGATTCTAATCTCAAAATTTATGTAATTACAAAAAATCAAAATTGTATCAACTTGTACTGTAGAAATAGTATCGGTTAATATAACCTGTACTGTAGAAACAATAGAATCCCTAATTATAAAAGGAGGCCTCCTTCTCATTGTGAAGCACCCTTCAGTTTACACAATCATAGAGAGAAGTTAGAGAGAGAAGCTCTGAAAGTTCCCTTGTAAGCTCTCCAGCTCTTCTTCCTTCCCCTTCTTCTCTTCAGGTTTTCTTCAATTCAATTCAATAATGTTTTATCCAGTTCTTCAAATTTGTGTTTTCATATTTAGTTTTCTGCATCTGCATATGTGTGCGGACTACCACCACATCTGACCTCATAATAATCTGCATATGCGTGCGGACTACCGCCACACACACACACACACACACACAAACATATATATATATATATATATATATATATATATATATATATATATATATATATATATATATATATATATAGTGTATTAACTCCTCTTAGAGGTTATTTTAGAGAAACAGGTTTTGTAGCTTATCTTTTGGGTTCTTTGCTTTATATATGTATGTATACTTCTATGCTCGGGCCGGTTATCTTCACAAACCGAGTCTTGAGTTTTGATATCCATATTTTTGGCACTCACTTTAGCTTATCCTTTATCCGTTTTATTACGTTATCGATCGAAGTGTTGCACTTTTCAATTTAAAGAATTTGTTTTACCCCTTTTTCTTCAAAGGCTCCTAGTTATAAACATCTTTCACAGTACTATATATATTAAATTTTATTTTTAGAGGTCGTAATACCTCGCCACCTCTATTTTATCACTTAAGCATAAGGCTCTGTGTGGTAGGGTGTTACATTATGGTATCAGAGCAGTTCGTTCTTGTAGAGCCTGAGGGACGGACTGACTACGCTTATTTGCATTCTCTGTATGTGTGTTTATGTGCTATTAGGATATCTAACTGATATAACTGGCATAAATGTTCATGAGCATGCATTTGGGACTTTGAAGTACTAGACTTCTGATATTGAGACTGATCAACTTGATATCGATTGTTTGGTGTGTATAGGAACCAGATGGCACCTTGTGGACGCGGTCGAGGCTGTGGGAGAGGTCGTACTAGTACTTAGGGATTGGGAACCAACCCAAATAACCGGGTAAACTTTATGGCGGCATTGGAGAACATGGTTGCTGCTTTGCAGGCCACTGCGGAGGCTTTTGGACAACAGATAAACAATAATGGTAATGGAAGAAGTAGAGCTCAGAGCCCGATGACATTGGTAACCTTCTTAAAGGTGAATCCACCTAAGTTCAAGGAAACCACCAATCCGATTGAAGTCGATACCTGGTTTCAGGCTATGGAGTGAGCACTGCAAGCGCAATTGGTACCTTAAGAGCAGTGTGTTGAATTTGCTACCTGTATGCTCATTGGGGAAGCATCGCATTGGTGGCAGGGAGCCCGACGTCTCCTAGAGTAGGGTGATGACCCTATCACCTGGAATGCCTTCTAGGTGGAATTTTATAAAAAGTACTTTTCAAATTCTGCTAAGATGGCTAAGGAACTTGAGTTATTGCAGCTGAAGTAGGGTGCTATGTCCGTATCTGAGTATGCCGACAAGTTTGAGGAGCTATTCAAGTTTTCCCGCATGTGTCAGGGAGCTCTGGGAGACTTCAAGAAATGAAAGTGCATTAAATATGAAGGAGGGCTCCGGAATGATATCTTTAGTTCAGTGGGACCAATGGAGATCAGAACTTTCTCAAAGTTGGTGAATAAGTGCAGAGTTGCTGAAGAGTGTGTGAAGAAGGCGGCTGCAGAGAAAGGAAGTCATAAGGGACATTTTCAACAGAACCCAGGGGGAACTTTGCTCCTAGGGGTCAGACTTTCAAGCGTGGATGCTTTGCACCACGGCAGACTCAGGGTCAGAATAATTTCAGAAGGCCCAACAACAACAACTCCTAGGGGAAAATATTTGGGAAGCAGCCTCAGAACAAGCAAGCTTGTGCTAGGTGTAGGAGTTACCATCCAGGAGTCCCGTGTAAGGCCGGATGGGGCTTGTGCTATTCGAATGGAAATTCGGGTTATAAAGCCTCAAACTGTCCGGAGAAGCAGAAACAAGGTACTGAGAGAGCACAACAGCCTGGTCAGGTGTTCACCACCTCAGCTGTAGGTGTCGAGGGTTCCGATACACTTATCTGCGGTAAATGTTAAATGGCTGGTCAAATTTTAAATATTTTATTTGATTTCGGAGCAACACATTCATTCATTGCATTAAAAAAGCTAGTGAGTTAGGATTGAAGATTGTGGTTTTGGGCTACGATCTTACGGTGTATAAATGATAAACCACTATTTTATGGCTTATCTTGTACTCAATTGAGTGGTTTTTATTAACTCTTTACCCACTTATTCATACTATTTGCATGGTTTTACATTTGCCTTCCTAATTATGTGCTTTGATTGAAAACATGCTTCTTTGGACTTATAATTTCTAATATTAATCCTCTCTTATCAACATTAGATGCCTTGATATGTGTGTTAAGTGATTTCAGAGATTACAGGGCAGGAATGGCTTGGAGGATGGAAAGGAAGCATGCAAAAGTGGAAGGAATACAAGAAGTTGGAGAAACTGCTAAGCTGTCCAACCTGACCTCTTCGCACTCAAACAGCGATAACTTTAGCTACAAAGATCCAAACGATGCAGTTTTAGTTGCGTTAGAAAGCTAACATCCGGGGCTTCGATTTGATATATAATTTGCTATAGCTGCCCCGACGCCAGGCGACGCGAACGCGTGAGTCACGCGGACGCGTGACCTGGCAGAAACGCAACCCGCGCGGCCGCGTGAGCTATGCGGCCGTGTCACTTTTCCACGACCTGTACGGACTAGAAGGCGCTGGAAGTGACTTCTGGGCTGCTTTTGACCCAGTTTTCAGCCCAGAACACACATATTAGAGGCTATAAAGTGGGGGAATGCATGCATTCATAATTATGCACTCATAATTCACTTCTCATGATTTAGATTAGTTTTGAGAGGGGTTCTCTCCTCTCTCTCTTAGGATTTAGGATTTCTCTTAGTTTTAGGAGTGACTCTCAATCCCAGGTTCTTTATTTTTATTTATTTTTCCAATTAAATTTATGAACTCTTTCATGTTATGATTTTCTTTGAATTAATATTATTTGAGATATTTCAGTTATTATTGCTTTCTTTTATTTACATGATTATTGCTTCCCATCTGAAGGCATTTTTATTCTAGCAGTTTCAATTTTCTTTCCTTTTGGCTTTGGTTAAATAATTGGTGACTCTAGAGTTATCAAACTCATTGTTGATTGAAAATTGGAATTCATCCACTTAACTTACCTTCATAGTTAGAGGTTAACAAAGTGGGAGAAAAATACAATTCTCATCACAATTGATAAGGATAACTAGGAAAAGACCTCCAGTTCTTATACCTTGCCAAAGGTTTATTTTACAGCTATTATTATTTTATTTTACTTGTCATATAATATATTCGCACCTTACTTCCAAAACCCCAATTTTACCTTTTTCATAGCCAATAATAAGAACATACCTCCCTGCAATTCCTTGAGAAGACGACCCGAGGTTTAAATACTCGGTTATCAATTTTAAAGGGGTTTGTTACTTGTGACAACCAAAACGTTTGTATGAAAGGACTTTTGAAGGTTTAGAAACTATACTTGCAACGAGGATTTATCCGCAAATTTCTAGACCACGCAAAAGTTCTCTCATCAAAATGGCGCCGTTGCCGGGGAATTGCAAACGTGTGCCTTATTATTGGTTATTGTAAATATTTTTCAAAAAAAATTCAGATTTTTATTTTAAAATTTTTTATCTTATGTTATCTTTTTCAAAAATCATATCTTTTTCAAAATTATTTTCCTATCTTTTTCAAAAATTATATCCTTTTCAAAATATTTTCTTTTTATTAATTTTTGTTTTTATTTTCCCCTAATACTATGAATTTTCATCCCTCTCGCTTTGAGTTTGGTTCTAACTTTGTTGAAGAAAATAGAAACCACAGCAGGAATACGCATCAAGGTCAGACCAATCAAGGATGGATGGAGCCAAGAGGATCTAATCAACCCTTTAGGCAACAACACTATCCTAGATATTATGGACAAAGACCAGGCTACAATGCATCCCAAGCTGATAGATATGGTGGACCACCTTGTAGCTACCAACAAGCCCCATCTTATGCTCAGAGATCATCCTTTCAACACAACCTCAACCCACCACACTCACAAGCCCCTTTCCACCATTCACCTCCATATGACCCTAACCCTCAACCACCATACCAACCACCTTATGAGCCATATGAACCATATATAGAACCACCCCAATTCCAACCCAATTACTCACAAGAACCACCACTTCAATATTCACCATCTTCATATCCATCAATCCAAGAGCATTATGATCCTACTTATGAAAACTGAGTGAATCAAGAGGCAAAGGATCGTCTCAAGGAAACAATGGATCGATTTCAGGCAACCACTCAACAACTGGGGCAAGTATTAATTCAATGGGCTTCTCGACACTTAAATACACAAGGATCAGCCACAACCCCATGTGGACAGTCTAGTGAAGAGCATAGCATAAAGGAGATACCAGAACTCCAGTGGACGAGACAGAGCATAAATTCATACTAGAACAAGTAGAAGAAGCTATCATTGTTCAAGAAGAAGAGTTGGTTGAAGACTTAGGAGACGCAAAACCTCCATGGGAAAGACAAGACATAGAGCCTCCTTCCAAGACGGTTGAAATTGATGCTGAAGAGGGTGTACAATCTCCAAAGCATATCATAGTTGAAGACTTGGAAGAGGTTGATCAAGAGATAGAGATTCAAGAAGAAGAAGCACAACCTCCCATTCCCTTGGAAAGCAATGAAAAAGAGATTAAATTGAAAGAGAGCTACCAAGAGGAAGAGGTTGAAATTGAAGAAGTTTGCAAAGAGGTGGTAATTATCAGAGAAGAGCACAAGGGAGTGGAGCTTGCAATTTCATTAAAGATACCTCCCCCTAAGTCGTCATCATCCTTCACAACATTCAAGTGGGTAAAATTCATATCCCATATCTTTCTAATCCCACTTGAATATGGGCTACTGGAGACGGATGGTCAACTTAGAGCTCTTTGTGGCATTAAGAGTAAAAGGAAGATGGTCAATGGTAAGAATTGTCCTGCAAGGTTCATCATGGTTGGAAGCTCTAAGTTTAAACGTAAAGGTTGGTATAGAGCTCAACTGAATGGGTCTAGGAAGTTGTTTGGCCACTTACGTGAGAATTCAGACTGCTTGCCACCCGGATGGAACAATATTGCTCAACCAAAAGACGGGTGCAAAGGCAAAGTCTGGGACCCCGGAATCCATTCTACCAATCATCACTCTTGGGGCCTTGTTACTTGCTTTAACTTGCTTGAAGGCCTTCTGTGCCTTGTTTGGGATCCCGGAGGCTATTGGAAGTACAAACATTGGTGGGGATTCCTGGATCAATACAAGCACAAGCCACCCTAGCAAGAAGCTCATCAAATGTCCAACTTAAGGACTATAACTAAAAGTGCTAGGTGGGAGACAACCCACCATGGTATGATCGTTTCTTTTTCAATTTTATTTCATTTTGTTTGTTTTTATTTTATTTTATTTTATTATATTGAACCTGGAGTTTTGCATCACATTCATATTAACACTGCATTCTGCATCTTTTCAGAAAAAAAAAAGTGAGCACGCGACGCGACCGCATCAGCGAGGCGTCCGCGTCGCAAGGAGATGGGAGACAATATTAATATGAACAGAGAGTTACGCAGGAGCAGGGCTGGAGGCGCTCTATTAGCACAAATTGACTCCACGCGAACGCGTCGATGACGCGTCCGTGTCATTTGAAAAAAATAGCCTCCCACGCGACCGCGTCACCCACGCGGCCGCGTGACCTCAAATCGGCGTAAAAAGGGTGTATGGCCGAAAGTTGAGGTGGAATTGGGCTGGACCCGTGCTAGTAGCACAAGCCCTACCACGCGAACGCGTCACCCACGTGTCCGCGTCATATTGGAAATAAGGCCACCCGTGCGATCGCGACGACCACGCGACCGCGTCACCCTGGATTTTGGCAATACCAAGTTTCGAACAGAGAGTTGTGCGACCGCGATGCTGCACTCGCGCCACTAGCACAAATCGAGTCACGCGATCGCGTGCCCCACGCGTCCGCGTCACCCAACCTTATCGCGCTCCACGCAACCGCGTCACCCACGCGACCGCGTCGTCAGCGTCGCACAACCTATCCAGATTAGTGCCAATTTTCTTATTCTCTTTTCTAATCCTAATTTCTTCCTTCTCTCTCCTTTCTCACTTTCTTTTTTCTTCTCCTCCTTTTTCCCTCTCATTTTATTTTACTTCATTTATTTGCATATTTCATTCATTGCATTATTCTCATTGGTGTTGGAGTTTTATTTGGATAAGTGCCTTATTTTATTTGAGCATGTGGCTACTCGGAGAAGAGATTTGACAATTGACATTTACTTATGGCTCTCATATACATTTGGATTACATTATTTTCATCCCTTTTTTACCTTGCACACCCAATGTATTTGGGATTATCATTCACAATTGTCATCATTACACGTGCTCTTTAATTTGGCACATTTATTACTTGATGCTTGAGCTATGCCTCTCATGCCTATTATTTGCATGTTTTTACCCTCTTGCATCTAATTATTTTGAATTGCTCTTTATTGTTGTCTTCCCTACATGTTCTAGCTACCATGTAGATGGACTATCATCTTTCCATTGGCATTCTTTATCACTTGGAATTTCCTCCCTTCTGGTCTTAGTTTTCTATATTTCACACTCTTCCTTTTTCTTCTTCCTTAGGCATGGGTACCAAGAAAGGAAAAGAGAAGGCCACTGACAAGACACCAGCAAGGAAAGGAACCAAGAGATCTCCAACTAAGGCGCCTCCATCTACAAGCGTCAGTTGGAGCAACCCGTCCACCTGCACATCTCAGCATGCACCGAGGACGGTGTAATCTTTAAGTGTGGGGAGGTCGATACCGATCTCCATGGGTTAGTTACTTCTTGACTCAACACCAATATTTTATTTTATTTGTTTGTTAATTGTTGCATTTGCATATTTAATTTCATGTTTATTTGATTTTTGCATTTAGTTACTGCTTGGTTAAAATAATAAGTTTCTTCTTAAGATCCTATTTTTTGAAAAATTTTACTAATTTAAATTGAAATTTTTTTTGTTAAATTTGTTTGAATTTGTATTTGGAACATGGTTTTTGAGCTAAAGAACACACAACCTGTGAGACTTTGAGCTTATTTACATGGTTATATTATTTAACCATAAATATTTTATTCCTGTGTGTTTCATTCTCCATGATTGTAATCTGTATTTTGTTCCAGTCTATATGTCCTTTGTTTAGTATATTTACATGCTTGCGTATGATTGAGGCCATATTTGATTATCAACTCACTTACCCCAAATAAGCCTACCTTTTACATCACCTTTGTTAGCCCCTTGAGCTTTTAATCCCCTTCTGTTCTATAACCACATCACTAGCCTTAAGCGGAAAACAAATTAATTATCCCAATTGAATCTTTGGTTAGCTTAAGATAGAGATTGTATAGCAAATGAGTGTGGGGAAGTTTTGGGAACATGGGTTAATAAGGGAATGTAACATGTTTCTAATTTATTTGAATATTAGGAATTTGGAAACCTACTCATGAAAAACCAAAATAGAAAAATAATAGAAAATCCATGTGCATTGATAAGTTATGTTTATTTCTCTACAAAAAAAAAGAGAAAAAGAAAAATATATATATATATATAATATAAATAAATAAATAAATAAAGGGGACAAAATTACCCCAATGTTAAGTTAATGAAAAAAAATCAATGCACATGTAATAAATTAAAAAGAAAAAGTTGATACATGAGTATGGGAATTATACAAAAGTGGGAATTATGGGTAGCTAGGAATGAATTTAAAAGTATATAGAGTATATGTATATTAGGGTGAGAGTTTAGGTTAATTAAAGATTCAATTTATAAAGCTCACTTAGCCATATATATACCTTTACCCTTACCTTAGCCCCATTACAACCTTGAAAAAGACCTCATGACGTTTGCATTGGTATATTAAATATTGTTGATTGGTTAGATGAAGAACAAGGTTTAGAAAGCATGACTAGAGAAGAGTAGAGTGAATAACCCTATACACTTGACAGATTAGAGTGATACACACTACCAGTGAGGGTTCAATGCTTGATTCTATGTTCCCTGCTTTCATGAGCTGTCTTCTTACAAGTTTACTTGCTTTTTATTGTATGATTTTAATTAGTGAAATCTGGTTTATGTTTGTCTTGAAGAGCTTATTTACTTTTAACCAAGTAGGTAGAAACATTTTTTTGCATGTAGTTGCATTCATATAGATAGGTTGCATTTCATACATTCTACCATTCCTCTTCATCTTTATAGTCTCTCTTGAGCTTAGCATGAGGACATGCTAATGTTTAAGTGTGGGGAGGTTGATAAACCACTATTTTATGGCTTATCTTGTACTCAATTGAGTGGTTTTTATTAACTCTTTACCCACTTATTCATACTATTTGCATGGTTTTACATTTGCCTTCCTAATTATGTGCTTTGATTGAAAACATGCTTCTTTGGACTTATAATTTCTAATATTAATCCTCTCTTATCACCATTAGATGCCTTGATATGTGTGTTAAGTGATTTCAGAGATTACAGGGCAGGAATGGCTTGGAGGATGGAAAGGAAGCATGCAAAAGTGGAAGGAATACAAGAAGTTGGAGAAACTGCTAAGCTATCCAACCTGACCTCTACGCACTCAAACAGCGATAACTTTAGCTACAAAGGTCCAAACGATGCGGTTTCAGTTGCGTTAGAAAGCTAACGTTCGGGGCTTCGATTTGATATATAATTTGCTATAGCTGCCCCGACGCCAGGCGACGCGAACGCGTGAGTCACGCGGACACGTGACCTGGCAGGAACGCAACCCGCGCGGCCGCGTGAGCCATGCGGCCGTGTCACTTTTCCGCGACCTGTACGGACCAGAAAGTGCTGGAAGTGACTTCTGGGCTACTTTTGATCCAGTTTTCAGCCCAGAACACACTTATTAGAGGCTATAAAGTGGGGGAATGCATGCATTCATAATTATGCACTCATAATTCACTTCTCATGATTTAGATTAGTTTTGAGAGGGGTTCTCTCCTCTCTCTCTTAGGATTTAGGATTTCTCTTAGTTTTAGGAGTGACTCTCAATCCCAGGTTCTTTATTTTTATTTATTTTTCCAATTAAATTTATGAACTCTTTCATGTTATGATTTTCTTTAAATTAATATTATTTGAGATATTTCAGTTATTATTGCTTTCTTTTATTTACATGATTATTGCTTCCCATCTGAAGGCATTTTTATTCCAGCAGTTTCAATTTTCTTTCCTTTTGGCTTTGGTTAAATAATTGGTGACTCTAGAGTTATCAAACTCATTGTTGATTGAAAATTGGAATTCATCTACTTAACTTACCTTCATAGTTAGAGGTTAACAAAGTGGGAGAAAAATCCAATTCTCATCACAATTGATAAGGATAACTAGGAAAGGACCTCCAGTTTTTATACCTTGCCAAATGTTTATTTTACAGCTATTATTATTTTATTTTACTTGTCATATAATATATTCGCACCTTACTTCCAAAACCCCAATTTTACCTTTTTCATAGCCAATAATAAGAACATACCTCCCTGCAATTCCTTGAGAAGACGACCCGAGGTTTAAATACTCGGTTATCAATTTTAAAGGGGTTTGTTACTTGTGACAACCAAAACATTTGTATGAAAGGACTTTTGAAGATTTAGAAACTATACTTGCAACGAGGATTTATCCGCAAATTTCTAGACCACGCAAAAGTTCTCTCATCAATAATCCCACCCATAAAGCCATGGTGACTTGGTTAGGATGTCCACAAGTTTCATTTAAGGTTAAACAACGTGACTTTGTTCATGATTTGATTTGATTGCCGATGACCAGTCTTGATCTTATCTTGGGGTTGGACTGGTTGTCTAAGAATCATGTCTTGTTGAACTGTTTTGAAAAATCATTGTCTTTCATACCTGAAAGGTTGGAAGGTCCGGTTGTAGTGAATGGCTGTTATTTGAACTACATGGTAGTAAACTGTTTAGGAGAGGAGTGTCAGGGTATTATGCTGTTAGCTGCGAGTGTGTCGGGTGAGGAACAAAGTTTAGAAAAAATTCCAGTTGTTTGTGAATTTCCTAAGCTGTTTCCGGATGACATTGAGGAATTCCCTCCTAACCGAGAGGTTGAATTTGTGATTGCGATTGAGTTGGTGCCGGGGGTAAGACCAATCTCGATTGCCCCTTATAGGATGTCGCCTTTAGAAAATGCCGAACTCAAGGCTCCGTTGGAAGACTTAATGAGTAAACGCTTTATCCGCCCTAGTCTTTCTCTATGGGGAGCACCGGTGCTACTGGTGAAAAAGAAAAATAGGAGTATGCGACTCTGTGTAGACTACAAGCAACTGAATAAGGTCACAATAAAGAATAAGTACCTGCTGCCGAGGATTGACGATCTCATGGATCAGTTACAAGGAGCCGGAGTTTTCTCTAAGATTGATTTGCGATCCGGCTATTACCAAATAAAAGTAAAAGATGAAGATATCCCTAAGACCGCTTTCAGGACTCGTTACAGTCATTACGAGTACACTGTAATGTCTTTTGGGCAGACGAATGCCCCTGCGGTGTCATGGATTATATGAACAGAATTTTCCGTCCATTGCTAGATAAATTTGTTATTGTCTTCATTGATGACATACTGATTTACTCCAAGATAGAAGAAAAGCATGCAGAACACTTGAGGATTGTGTTGCAAATACTAAAGGAAAGGAAACTCTATGCGAAACTGTCCAAACGTGAATTCTAGAAAGACGAGGTAAAGTTTTTGGGCCATGTACTGAGTAAACAAGGGATAGCAGTAGACTCATTTAAGGTGGAGGCAGTAATGGATTGGGGGCGACCAACCTCAGTAACTGAGATAAGGAGTTTTTTGGGCTTAGTTGGCTACTACCGGAGATTCATCAAAGGTTTTCGCAAATAGCTTTGCCACTGACAAGGTTAACCCGCCAGGATGCGCCATTTATTTGGACTTCTGAGTGTGAGGAAAGCTTTCAAGCGTTGAAGGAAACGTTGACCACCGCGCCTGTGTTGGTGTTACCTGAGCCGAATGAACCATTTGAGGTGTACTGTGATGCCTCACTAAAGGGTCTAGGGTGTGTGCTGATGCAGCATCGTAATGCGGTGGCGTATGCCTCACGACAGTTGAGACTTCACGAAGTCAATTACCCGACGCACGACCTGGAACTTGCTGCGGTTGTATTTGCGCTAAAGGTGTGGAGGCATTGCCTCTATGGGGTTAAGTTCCGAGTTTTTCTGATCACAAAAGTTTGAAATACCTCTTTGATCAGAAAGAGCTTAATGTGCGGCAGAGGAGGTGGATGGAGTTACTGAAGGACTACGACTTTGAGTTGAATTACCATATGGGGAAAGCAAATGTAGTGGCCGATGCGTTAAGTCAGAAGTCATTTTATGCTACTTAGATGATGCTTTGAGAAGAGGAGTTGCTCAAGGCATTCGAGAGTCTGAAGATCAGTGTTCAAGAAGCGTTTGGGACTCTGTGTTTGAGTTGATTACAAATCTCAAGTGACTTTAAATCCGAACTCCTAAAGGCTCATCAAAATGATGACGTGTTACCGAAGATGTTGCCAGCTATTGAGCAAGGGAAGCAGTGGAGAGTGTCATGGGATGAAGATGTGTTATGGAGATTCAAGGATAGGATCATTGTGCCGGATGTTGGAACTTTGCGGCAGGATATCCTAAAGGAAGCACACAAAAGCGGATTCTCTATTCACCTAGGGAGTACTAAGATGTACCATGATTTAAAAGCGATGTTTTGGTGGCTGGGTATAAAAAATGATGTGGCAGAATATGTTTCAAAGTGTTTAACCTGTCAGAAAGTAAAGATCAAACACCAGAGACCTTCCGGGACGTTGCAACCTTTAGAGGTTCCACAATGGAAATGGAAAAGCATTGCGATGGACTTTATGTCAGGATTGCCAAGGACTAGGGCTAGTCTTGATGCTGTCTGGGTAATTGTTGACCGGCTAATGAAGTCAGCTCATTTTCTACCTATTCGGATGAGCTAGCACGCTTATACATAAAGGAGATTTTGAGACTTCATGGTGTGCCTACTACTATAATTTCTGATAAAGATCCTCCTTTCACTTCAAGGTCCTAGGGTGCATTTCAGAAAGCTTTCGGGACCCGATTAAGCTTGAGTACAACTTACCATCCTCAAACGGATGGTCAATTCGAGAGGACGATTAAAACCCTAGAAGATATGTTGAGGGCTTGTGTTCTGGATCAGCCTGCGTGCTGGTATCGATATATGCCGCTAGTGGAGTTTGCGTACAATAATAGCTACCATGCGAGCATCAGAATGGCTTCGTATGAGGCTCTGTATGGGAGGAAATGTCAATCTCCACTATGCTGGCATGAAGCTGGGGAGAAAATCTTGTTGGGGCCGGAGATGATAGTTGAGACCACTGAACAAGTCAAGAAAATCTGAGACAAAATGCTCACTGCCCAGAGTTGTCAGAAGAGTTACGCTGATCGGAGGTAGAAGCCCTTAGAATTTGAGGAATGAGAGCATGTTTTCCTTAAGGTTACTCCAATGACAGGAGTAGGTAGGGCGATTAAAGCGAAGAAGCTGAATCCTCGGAACATAGGTTACTAATTTAGTATAAAAACTACGTTTAGATATTCATCTTGGAACTTATGACATTTTACATCTCTTATTGTATCTTCTACAACATGATTCTCTAAACTCCATAGGTGGGGGTGAGAAGCTCTGCTGTGTTTCAATGGATTAATGCAATTACTATTGTTTTCTATTCAATCACGCTTGCTTCTGTTCTAAGATACTCACTCGTACTTCAATGTGAAGAATGTAATGATCTGTGACACTCATTATCATTCTCAAATTTATAAACGCGTGCCTGACAACCACTTCCATTCTATCTGAGCTCAACGTAGTCATTGGGCGACAGCTTGAGTGCGTATCTCTTGGGTTTCTAATCCACGAGTTTGACTTGCATCTCCTGACAATAGAGCATTTAAACTCATGAGATCAGAACCTTTGTGGTAGAGGCTAGAACCAATTGGTAGCATTCCTGATATCCGAAAAGTTTAAACCTTGTCTGTGGTATTCTAGGTAGGATCTGGGACGGGATGACTGTGACGAGCTTCACACTCATGAATGTTGGGCACAGTGATAGTGTGCAAAAGGATAGAGAGATCCTATTCCAACACAAGTGAGAACCAACAGATGATTAGCCGTGCGAAAATCGTACCTGGACCATTTTCACTAAGAGGACAGATGGTAGCCATTGACAACGGTGATCCACCAACATATAGCTTGCCATAGAAGGAGTAATGCGTGTTTGGAGAAGAAGACAGTAAGAAAGCAGAGGTTCAGACGACAGAGCATCTCCGGAACCTCAACCTGTTCCTCATTACTGAACCACAAGTATCATTCATTTTATGTTATTTACTTTTCATAAACAAAATCATTTTTATCACTAATCTCCTAACTAAGAGTTACAGGATAACCATAGCTTGCTTCAAGCCGGCAAACTCTGTGGGATCGACCCTTACTTACGTAAGGTATTACTTGGATGACCCAGTGTACTTGTTGGTTAGTTGTATCGGATTTGTGAAAAGTGTGAATCACAATTCCGTGCACCAAGTTTTTGGCGCCGTTGCTGGGGATTGTTCGGGTTTGAACAACTGACGGTTCATCTTGTTACTTAGATTAGGAAAAATTTATCTTTTTGGTTTAGAGTCACTAAATTTGAATCTTTTATTTTCTTTTCAAAAATCTTATTTTTATTTATTAATCTTTAATTTTTCTTTGAGTTTCTTTTTTATTGTTTTTGTTAAAATTTTAAAATCCTTGTTTTCTTTTTCTAGATTTTTTTTGAAAATTTTTAATAAATAGATAAAAACCAATAAACTAATAATTGAGTCTTCTGTTTGAGTTTAGTTTCATATTTTAAGTTTGGTGTCAATTGCATGTTTTTATTTTCCTTCAATTTTTCGAATTGTATGCTCTTTCTATTCTTCATATTTTCGAGTTTTATGTTCCTTGTTCTTTCTTGATCCTCAAGTTGTTCTTGTTTATTTTCCTTGTTTGATCTTTAGTTTTTCTTGTTTTGTGTCTTTGATGAGCGGATAATTTATACGCTTTTTGGCATTGTTTTTAGTATGTTTTTAGTATATTTTAGTTAGTTTTTATTATATTTTTATTAGTTTTTATTTAAAATTCACTTTTCTGGACTTTACTATGAGTTTGTGTGTTTTTCTGTGATTTCAGGTATTTTCTGGCTGAAATTGAGGGACCTGAGCAAAAATCTGATTCAAAGGCTGAAAAGGACTGCAGATGCTGTTGGATTCTGACCTCCCTGCACTCGAAGTGGATTTTCTGGAGCTACAGAAATCCAATTGGCGCGCTCTCAACTGCGTTGGAAAATAGACATCCTAGGCTTTCCAGTAATCTATAATAGTCCGTACTTTACCCGAGATTTGATGGCCCAAACCGGCGTTCCAAATCAGCTCAAGACTGCCCAGCGTTAAACGCCGGAACTGGCACAAGAATGGGAGTTAAATGCCCAAACTGGCACAAAAGCTGGTGTTTAACTCCAAGAAGAGTCTCTACACAAAAATACTTCAATGCTCAGCCCAAGCACACACCAAGTGGGCCCGGAAGTGGATTTTTATGTCATTTACTCATCTTTGTAAACCCTAAGCTACTAGTTCTCTACAAATAGGACCTTTTGCTATTGTATTAGACATCTGGGTAGCTATCTTTGAGTAGTCTTATGCTATCTTAGATCATGGGGCTGGCCATTCGGCCATGCCTAGACCTTGTTCTTATGTATTTTCAACGGTGGAGTTTCTACACACCATAGATTAAGGTGTGGAGCTCTGTTGTACCTCGAGTATTAATGCAATTACTATTGTTCTTCCATTCAATTCAGCTTATTCTTGTTCTAAGATATCACTTGTTTCTCAAATTGATGAATATGATGATCCATGACACTCATCATCATTCTCACCTATGAACGTGTGCCTGACAACCACCTCCGTTCTACCTTAGATTGAGTGGATATCTCTTGGATCCCTTAATCGGAATCTTCGTGGTATAAGCTAGAATTGATGGCGGCATTCAAGAGAATCCGGAAGGTCTAAACCTTGTCTATGGTATTCTGAGTAGGATTCAAATATTGAATGACTATGATGAGTTTCAAACTCGCGATTGTGGGGCGTTAGTGACAGACGCAAAAGAATCACTAGATTCTATTCCGACATGATCGAGAACCGACAGCTGAATAGTCGTGCTGTGACAGAGCGCGTTGAACATTTTCACTGAGAGGACGGGATTGTAGCCATTGACAACAGTGATGCCCAACATACAGCTTGCCATGGAAAGGAGTAAGAAGGATTGGATGAAGACAGTAGGAAGGCAAAGAGACGGAAGGGACAAAGCATCTCAATACCCTTATCTGAAATTCTCACCAATGAATTACATAAGTATCTCTATCTTTATTTTATGCTTTATTCATAAATAATTCATAACCATTTGAATCTGCCTGACTGAGATTTACAAGATGACCATAGCTTGCTTCATACCAACAATCTCCGTGGGATCAACCCTTACTCGCGTAAGGTTTATTACTTGGACGACCCAGTGCACTTGCTGGTTAGTTGTGCGAAGTTGTGATAAAGAGTTGAGATTGCAATTGAGCGTACCATGTTGATGGCGCCATTGTTGATCACAATTTTCGTGCACCAGTCTTTCCTTATTTTTCTTGTGCATTTTTGAATTATTAGTGTCTGTTCATACCCTGGGTCAAGCTGTCCGACCCGGGATGTTTAGCGACAAGCCGACCGGCCTCTTTAGGTCAGACTATCCGACCTCTTCTCAAAGAGCTCGGCCAATGCCCGACCTCTTTTCAAAGAGCTCGGCCAAATCGCCAAAGGAGCCCAAAGCAAGCCCAAAATGAAGGAACACAGCCCAATCTAAAGGCAGCCAAAGCCCAGAAAGATAAAGGTGGTTCCCCTAAAGATAAGATGACTTCACTCAAAGATAAGATAAGATAAGATAAGATAACTATCTTATCTCCAGAGAGGTCACTCCTCACCATTATAAATACACTGGAGCACCCAGGTATAACTTATACTCTGATTCTACTCAATACCTGCTTAATACCCTTGCTAACTTAAGCATCGGAGTCCCTTGCAGGTACCCCCCACCCTTCGGTGATAAAGGATCAGCAGCACTCTCAGTTCCACAAGTTGGACACACCAACTTCGGCCGCTATACACCTGCCGGACACGTCAGCTCCGACCAACACAGAAGATCTCGACCGAGATCGACATACAATTTCAGGTACCCCTCAGAACATTGGCGTCATTGCCGGGGAACCTGGAAGTCATCTGATGAGCGGATATTTTGTACGCTTTTTGGGGGTAATTTCATGTAGATTTTGGCATGTTTTAGTTAGTTTTTAGTAGAATAATATTAGTTTTTAGGCAAAAATCATATTTCTGGACTTTACTATGAGTTTGTGTGTTTTTCTGTGATTTCGGGTATTTTCTGGCTGAAATTGAGGGAGCTGAGCAAAAATCTGACTTAGGCTGAAAAAGGACTACTGATGTTGTTGGATCCTGACCTCCCTGCACTCGAAATGGATTTTCTGGAGCTACAGGAGTCCAATTGGCGCGCTCTCAACGGCGTTGGAAAGTAGACATCCAGGGCTTTCCAGCAATATATAATAGTCCATACTTTGCGCGAGGATAGACGACGTAACTTGGCGTTAAACGCCAAGTTCATGCTGCTGTCTGGAGTTAAACGCCAGAAAAACGTCATTATCCGGAGTTGAACGCCCAAAACACGTCATAACCTGAAGTTTGACGCCAAGAAAGGCCTTTGCACGTGGAAAGCTTTAGTCTCAGCCCCAGCACACATCAAGTGGGCCCCAGAAGTGGATTTCTGCACCAATTATCTTAGTCTATTCATTTTCTGTAAACCTAGGTTATTAGTTTACTATTTAAACAACTTTTACAGACATCTCTTGTACCTGATGACATTCTCAGATCTGAATTACATACTTTGTGACGGCATGAGTTTCTAAACTCCATTGTTGGGGGTGAGGAGCTCTGCAGCGTCTCGATGATTTAATACAATTCCTTTGTTTTCCATTCAAACACGCTTGTTCTTATCTAAGATGTTTATTCGCGCTTAACTGTGGAGAAGGTGATGATCCGTGACACTCATCACCTTCCTCAACCCATGAACGTGTGCCTGACAACCACCTCCGTTCTACATCAGATTGAATGAATATCTCTTAGATTCCCCAACAGAATCTTCGTGGTATAAGCCGGATTGATGGCAGCATTCATGAGAATCCGGAAAGTCTAAACCTTGTCTGTGGTATTCCGAGTAGGATTCCGGGATTGAATGACTGTGACGTGCTTCAAACTTTAACCTGCTGGGCGTTAGTGACAGACGCAAAAGAGTGATTCTATTCCAGTAGGAGCGGGAACCAACCGGTGATTAGCCGTACTGTGACAGAGTGCGTGCATAGTTTTCACTGCGAGGATGGGAAGTAGCCATTGACAACGGTGACACCCTACATAGAGCTTGCCATGGAAGGAACCTGCGTGTGAGAAGAGGATCTCAAGAAAGAGTTGAAGTCAGAGGACAAAGCATCTCCAAAACTCCAACATATTCCCCAGTACTGAAAATCAAGTAACTCTATTATTTTAACTTACAATTTTATGAAATTTGCAGTTTGGCTTTTTACAAATAAATCCAAATAATCCTATTGATATCCTGACTAAGACTAACAAAATAAATATTGATTGCTTCAAACCAATAATCTCTGTGGATTCGACCCTTACTCACGTAAGGTATTACTTGGACGACCCAGTACACTTGCTGGTCAGTTGAACGAAGTTGTGAGCTTCTCTAATCAGTTAGTTAAATTAGTTTAACTTTTTGGCACATGCCAAAGAGCCATTAATTAAGGATCACAATTTCATCCACCATCATCCCATCACCATGGCGGACGACCATGACAACGACACGATCCAGGTTTGGAAGATAGAACGCCACACAAGAACGCGGATGTTACACTCAAAGATACTCTGGAGCCCAATGGGGACAAAAATTCATCAAATCCAGGAGTGATAGAGGCGCTTCAAGATCGATTAAAGCAACTCGAGAAAGAAGCCCAACATCAACGCGAAAAAGAAAAAGACCTACAAAAGGAGATAAAGCAACGCCGGGAATTGGAGGACAAACTCCTAAAACTCGAAGCCAATCTCAAGGCCAAAGCTAATCGATCCTCTCATGAGGATAGCTCCTACAAGGACCAAGATCCATTCACCAAAGAGATCGTGAAAGCTAAAGGTCCCAAAGGACTTCAAAGCTCCAGACATGACCCGGTACAACGGCACATCAAATCCAAGCCATCATCTTAGCAATTTCAGAAGCAGGATGTATTTCACGGAGGCCTCAAATGCAATCCGTTATTCTCCATCCAGAAGGACAAAGCCAAACACGCACCGAGCCTATTAGGGATCAAGTAAGGAGATCGAGAGAGCCTTCGCAACATCATGGAAAGATTCAACAAAACGTGTATGGGCATACAAAGTCTGCCAACAGAAGCAGCTATCAGGGGCCTCATCAATGGTCTACGAGAAGGACCTTTTAGCCACTCAATATCTAGGAAGCACCCAAACATCTCTAAACAAGGTACAAGAACGAGCAGAGAAGTACATCAACATGGAGGAAAACTCTCGACTAGGAGAGATCTCAAAAACTGAACATTCCTACTCCTCTCGGGATAAGGATAAAGAGTCCAAGAAAAAAGAAGATCAACATGGAGAGAAGCCTAGAAAATATCATAATTACACCCCATTCGGGTGTCTGTTGTGGATGTCTACCGAGAAATATGCAACACTGAGAAGATCCCATCAACTCGCCCAAACAAAAACAAAAGAGGTCGGATGCGTTGAAGGTCCACCTCACACCAAAGAGGTCGGACAAAGTTGAAGGTCCACCTCACACCAAAATGGTCGGACAAGTTGAAGGTCCACCTCACACCAAAGAGGTCGGACGAGTTGAAGGTCCACTTCACACCAAAGAGGTCGGACAAAGTTGAAGGTCCATCTCACACCAAAGTGGTCGGACAAGTTGAAGGTCAACCTCACACCAAAGTGGTCGGACAAGTTGAAGGTCAACCTCACACCAAAGAGGTCGGACAAGTCGAACGTCTCACACTAAAGAGGTCGAATGAATTGAACGTCCACCTCACACCCCTGAGAGACATGTTCATGAAGGATTCGCAGGAGGAAGGATCTCTACATCATCTCGCAAAGGACACCTCAAAGAAGTATATTAAGGAAGGGAGAGAGGTTTGAATAGGACTACGGGGTGCAAACAAGCCTTCCGAGATTTTGAAAATTCTTGGGGCAACCACCCATTCTTACCCAACCAAGGGAAAGTGAAAAGCTCATATTATACCTCGTAGTGGGAAGTCTGGCAATAGCCTCATCACTAGTTAAAGAAGACAAAAGTGGGCAACAACCTGTCTACTTCATCATCAAGGCTCTACAAGGGGCCGAACTAAACTATCAAGAGATAGAGCAGTTCGCCTACGCCTTCATACTCACCTCTCGATGACTCCACCCATACTTTCAAGCTCACACTATCAGAGTTTAGACCAACCAGCCCATAGAAGGCATCCCACAGAAAACAGACTTAGCAGAAAAAATTTTACAGTGGGCAGTCAAGTTATCCAAAATTGATCTTTGACATAAAGCTCAGACAGCCATCAAATCACAGTATCTGACCGACTTTATTACAGAGTACACTGACACCCCGGGAAATCCTACAAAATGGAAACTTTACATAGACGACTCTTCAAACAAAACTGGGAGTGGTGCAGGCGTAATTATATAAAGCGATCAGGGAAGCCAAATCAAGCTAAATGACCAAGCTGAATACGAGGCACTACTCGCTGGTTTAAGGCTAGCTAAGAAGGTAGGAGCTTACCATGTCTAGTGATTCACAAGTAGTCACCTCACAAATAGAAGGGAGCAACCAAGCTGAGGATCCCACCATGAAAAAATACCTCGAGTAATTCGGGGGACCCTGGACAAAACTAGAGAACAGCTCAGACAATTCGGGGGACCCTGGACAAAAACAAAAAACAGCTCTGACATTTCGGAGAATATGAAGTCCGACACATACCTCGGGAGCAGAATGCCCGAGCTGATGCACTTTCAAAATCAGCCAACACCAAACCAGGGGGCAATAATAGAAGCCTCATCCAGGCTACATTACAAGACCACAACAAGGAAGGAAAATAAACCCTCTCCTCAGAGTCTGGCGATACCAGCTCATAATTCTTCTCCTCATCCCTATCCTTACAAATTCTACGGAACCTCCTAAGTCGCACACAGTACTCAGGGTCAGCCACAGTAACACGCATTAAAACTATGGAATCCAGTCAATCAGACATGCCGTCCGGGATCTTAGTAGACATCTCAGCAATATTTTTTCAAGAAGACATAGGTCAACCATGGGGTTATTACCAAACAACTCAGACCAATAAGGAAACAACTTAGACAATAACAACAAAACATCAGATGTCAGATACAGCAGTAAAAGAGAAACTCCAGGACTCACACGAAAGTCCAGGGGCACCCTTTAGAGGCAACAATAGGGCAAGAACACAGAGAAGAGAAGCCAACAATCTATACCCAAACAGTCCGAACACCTCTCAGACAAAAGGTCAAAACAAAAGCTAGAACTTTTATACAAAAGGAGTCAGGCAACGATGAAAAGAAACAGGAACAGCAACAAAACCCTAAAAGCCCACATTCTTCTCAAAGGCGAATGACAAAAGAAAAGTCATAACAAACGATCAAAGACACAAGCTTTTTGCAGAATGAACCAAAGTTCTTCTGAGCAAAAATCCAACTACAAAGTCAAAGCTTTACATAAAAAATATAGCCCCACCAGAAGAGGTCCAACAAGTCCTATGGGCATATCGGACAACTCCACACTCCACCATAAAGGAATCACCTTTTCGATTAGCTTACAGAATGGAGGCAATGATCCCAATGGAGGTCGAAGAAGGATTGCCCAGACTGATCCACAACAGTGAAGAGGCCAACTCCCAACTTCAAAAGGAAGAACTCGACCTACTTCCAAAAATCTGAGAAGGAGCTCGGACCAAGGAAGAGGTGTTAAAACGTCAAATGGCCTCAAGATACAATCGGAAGGTAACCTAGCAACGACGATCTCATCCTAATCTGAAATGACATCAGAATAGGTCGGTCAGGAGAAGAGAAGCTAGTAGCCAACTGGAAAGGATCATACCAAGTTGTTCAGAAGAACTGGGGAAAGGTTACTACAAAGTGTCCAACCTCGAGGGGCAAGAGCTACCAAGGTCATGGCATGCCTGCAAAGGGCGCCAGGCCGAGATCCAAAAAGATTGCCCGACCTAGAAAGGTAAGTACTAACATGTACACACTCTTATCTTCATTTTATTAAAAAATTACAGATTCCCTAAAAAGTTTCCTACCAAGACGCCCGACTACGGCAGGTCGGCAAGGTGAACACTAGATTCACCGCCCGATCACGACAAAGTCAGCAAGATGAAAACCAAATTCATCGTCCGTTACAAAGTGACAAGTTGGCAAGGTGAAAACCAACTTCACCGCCCGACCACGATGAAAACCGAATTCATCGTTTGATTTTGACAAAGGTCGACAAAGTGAAAACCAAAATTCACTGCTCTACAAACTCCCAAGACGCATTAATCTGAAGCATTCATCGTCCGATTATAAAGCAACAGATCGACAGAAAGTGAAGAACAGATTCACTGTACGATCTCGATAGGAATGATCGTCCGACAATGGTGAAAATGCGATTCACCTAAAGGACGATCAAACCGGGACAGAAACCACCATCTACGAATCGGCAAAGATGAACATAGAATAATGCAAGAAGTTATCGAAGTGATCCCAAAAAGAACCTGACGAGGTCTTATGGATTGCTATATAATAACTTAAAAAGACTGGCCGACACTAAAAAGTCAGACCAAGTCAACCCAAGTTATCAGCAAATCCCTGGAAAGAGGTCTGGCCAACCCTATTAAAGAGGAATTGCTATAACTTAGAAGAGATCGACCTAATGAAGTCGGTCTCCTACAAGACAAGTTATAAAAGTAATCCCTGAAAGAGACCTAACAAAGGTCCAAGAAAGAGGATTACAAAAATAACTTAGAAGAGATCGACCAAACGAAGTCGGTCTCCTACAAAACAAGTTATAAAATTAATCCCTGAAAGAGACCTGAACAAGGTCCAAGAAAGAGGATTATAGATATAACTTAGAAGAGATCAACCTAACGAAGTCGGTCTCCTACAAGACAAGTTATAAAAGTAATCTCTAAAAGAGACCTAACAAAGGTCCAAGAAAGAGGATTACAAAAATAACTTAGAAGAGATCGACCTAACGAAGTCGGTCTCCTACAAAACAAGTTATAAAAGTAATCCCTGAAAGAGACCTGAACAAGGTCCAAGAAAGAGGATTATAGATATAACTTAGAAGAGCCCGACATGACAAAGTCGGCCCAAACGACAAAAGTTATAAAAGTAATACCTGAAAGAGACTTGAACAAGGTCCAAGAAAGAGGATTACAGAAATAACTTAGGAGGGCCCGACATGACAAAGTCGGCCCAAGCGACAAAAGTTATAAAAGTAATCCCTGAAAGAGACTTGAACAAGGTCCAAAAAAGAGGATTACAGACATAACTCAGAAGAGACCGACGAGAAGAAGTCGGACCAAACGAAAGCTACAGCTTGGACCGATAAGAAGAAGTCGGACCAACGAAAGCTACAGCTTGGACCGACAAGAAGAAGTCGGACCAACGAAAGCTACAGCTTAGACCGACAAGAAGAAGCCGGACCAACAAAAGCTACAGCTTGGACTGACAAGAAGAAGTCGGACCAATGAAAGCTACAGCTCAGACCGACAAGAAGAAGTCGGACCAACGAAAGCTACAGCTCAGATCGACAAGAAAAAGTCAAACCAACGAAAGCTACAGCTTGGACCGACAAGAAGAAGTCGGACCAATGAAAGCTACAGCTTGGACCGATAAGAAGAAGTCGGACCAACAAAAAAGTGCGCTAAAATGGACATAGCTCCACCCAAAAAGCCACGGCTCCACAACAAGGCTATCAAAATTGTTCAGACTTAATAAAAAGTGTTTTATGAGAACACTAAAAAATTGTTGGACAAGTTAGCCCCAAGGACCACCTCGACCAAGCAGAAAGTGGACAAAACCAGAAGTGATCAAAAGTGGCCGGACAACAAAGTACCGACACTCTACAAAGATCCACAAAGGGAACCAAGACATCTCGCAACAGCTAGAGGAAGGCCGGAAATGCTTTGCTAAGTACGAAGTCTTGAAAAAAGACACTACTTAAAAGGCAAAAGCACAAATCAAAATGGCGCTAAAAAGTCATCCAAATAGACTATAAAAAGGTTCCCCATCAAGAACACTGCCTAAAAAGTTGTTGGATTATGACTAAAAAGCCCGAGCAGTAAAGACAAGCAAGTCAGAAGAAGACTGAAAAATCCCCTTAACAAACTAAAAAGGGCAATACCAGACTCGCACAATGGAGAAACTACTCAAGATCGACCAAAGTCAGGATACTTGAGCGCGACTTCCTCAAAGAGATCGAAGCTCTGAAAGCACGATCTCGCAGAAAGATCTGAACTCAAGCAGGGGCAAAGTCATACAGGTCGACGTCAGCTAAAGAAGAGGCGCAAGTACGATTTTAAAAAAAAAAGAACAAGCCAAAAGGTTAGAAAACAACTTAAGGCTCAAATGTGCTTAGCCAAAAGGGATACAACTCCGCTCAAAGAAGGCACAATCTCAAACAGGGCTACGAACGTCATCTGAGACTAAAAAAGGTTCTATATAAAGAACACTAAAAAGTCATTGGACAAGTCACAAAAAGCCCGGATATCAAGCCGCAAAGATAACTTCGCCAAAGCAGAGGGTTGTCAACACAAACTTAAAGCAAGGCGTGATCTAGAAGGCAAGGGTAGAAAACCCACGCTACCACTCAAAAGAGGTTGGACTGTGAAGTACCAAACCTTTAGAAAATCTGCAAGATTGCAAAGCAATGAAGAAACAAGCAAGACAGATGCTTGAGCACTACTTCCAAAGAGATCGAAGCTCTGAAAAGCACGATCTCATGGAAAGATCGAACTCAAGCAGGGGTACTGTTCATACCCTGGGTCAAGCTGTCCGACCCGGGATGTTTAGCGACAAGCCGACCGACCTCTTCAGGTCAGACTATCCGACCTCTTCTCAAAGAGCTCGGCCAATGCCTGACCTCTTTTTGAAAAGCTCGGCCAAATCGCCAAAGGAGGCCAAAGCAGGCGCAAAATGAAGGAACACAGCCCAATCTAAAGGCAGCCAAAGCCCAGAAAGATAAAGGCGGTTCCCCTAAAGATAAGATGACTTCACTCAAAGATAAGATAAGATAAGATAAGATAACTATCTTATCTCCAGAGAGGTCACTCCTCACCATTATAAATACACTGGAGCACCCAGGTATAACTCATACTCTGATTCTACTCAATACCTGCTTAATACCCTTGCTAACTTAAGCATCGGAGTCCCTTGCAGGTACCCCCCACCCTTCGGTGATAAAGGATCAGCAGCACTCTCAGTTCCACAAGTCGGACACACCAGCTCCGGCCGCTATACACCTGTCGGACACGTCGGCTCCGACCAACACAGAAGATCTCGACCGAGATCGACCTACAGTTTCAGGTAACCCTCGGAATAGTGTCCAAAGTATAAAAATTTTTAAGTTTGGTGTCCTTTGTGTTTTTATTTTCTTAAAAATGTCCAAAAATTAGTTCTTGGTGTTCATCTTGACATTCAAAGTTTTCTTGTTTGTTTTCTTTGTTTTGATCTAAAAATTTTAAGTTTGGTGTCATTTTAATGTTTTTCTCTTTTCTCATTAAATTCAAAAAAAAATATATTCTCCTTGATTTACTTATCGTTTTCGAATTCCTTAGGTTGACTTAATCAAAATTTTTAAAATTTGGTAGTTTCTTGTTAGTCAAGTCAAAATTTTAATTTTAAAAATTTATCTTTCTAAATCTTTTTCAAAACAAATTCTTTTTCAATTTTCTTTTCATATTTTTCGAAAATCTTTTATAAAATTTTTCAAAATCTTTTTCTTTTTTTCGAATTACTTGTCCTATTTTATTATTTTGATTGAAAATTTTTAAGTTTGGTATTTTCTTGTTAAGAAAGTTTCAATCTTTAAAATTTTAAAATCATATCTTTTTCAAATCCTTTCTTCTATTTATTTTCTTACAAGTATCTTTAATTTTAAGACATATCTTTTTCAAAACTTCCTAACCACTTTTTCTCCTCATTTTTTCGAAAATCCACACCACAAATTTTCAAATCCTTTTAATTAATTAATTAATTTAGTTTTCTAATTTCTTTTATTTTTTTTCTTTTCTTAATTTTCGAAACTTGCATCAATTTTTTATTTACTTTATTTTAATTTCTTTAATTTCAAAATAAATATTTTTATTTACAATCCATATCATCTCCCTTTCTCCATTATAGACCTAAATGGAAATGAACAGTCCAGAAGGACTCTGGGGTCATATGCTAACCCCACTACTGCTTCATATGGGAGTAGTATCTGTATACCTCCCATCAGAGCCAGCAATTTTGAGCTAAACTCTCAGCTCCTTAACATGGTGCAGCAAAATTACCAATATTCCAGTCTTCCACAGGAAGAACCTACTGGGTTTCTGGCACAGTTCTTACAAATTGCTGACACAGTGCATGATAAGGAAGTAGATCAGGATGTCTACAAATTATTGCTATTTCCATTTGCTGTAAAAGATCAAGCTAAGAGGTGGTTAAACAACCAACCCAAAGCCAGCATAAGAACATGGAATCAATATTTTCCTCCAAAAAGGATGACACAGCTAAGGCTAGACATCCAAGGCTTTAAACAAGAGGATAATAAATCTCTTTATAATGCCTGGGAGAGGTACAGAAAGATGCTAAGGAAATGCCCCTCTGAAATGTTTTCAGAATGGGTGCAGTTAGACATCTTCTACTACGGCCTTACAGAAAAGGCCCAGATATCTCTAGACCACTCAGCTGGTGGATCTATACACATGAGAAAAATAATTGAAGAAGCTCAAGAGCTTATTGATACAGTTACTAGAAATCAGCATCTGTACTTAAGTAGTGAGTTCTCCATGAAAGAAGAAGCTAAAGCAGTATCCACTGAACCAAGTCCTCCAGAATAAGTTGCTGAACTCAATCAGCAATTGTTTTTTCTAATAAAACAGTTAGCAAAATTTAAGGAGATGCTACAAGATACCAAAAATCCTAACAAGAATATGGAAACACAATTAGATCAGACAAGACAGCAATTATCTAAACAGATAATAGAAGAATGCCAAGCTGTTCATTTAAAGAGTGGAAAAACATTAAATGTCTCAACTCAAAGTAGCAGAAAGCCAAGAAAGGAACAACTGAAAGAGGATGACCAATTCACTACCCAAAATCCCTCTGAGGGCAGTAAGAGCCCAAAGAGGAATGATTTTGACGTTCAAACGCCAGAAAAGGGTCAGAAGTCGGCGTTAAACGCCCATACTGTCAATTCTGGCGTTCAAATGCCAGAAAAGGGTGGCAACCTGGCGTTAAACACCCATACAGCACCCAATTCTGGCGTTCAAACGCCAATGAGGGATCAAATACCTGGAAGTGCTAATAACAACCCCCTTAAGCAGGCTTCTCCAACCACTTCTGTAGTAAATAAACCTGCAGCAACTAAGGTTGAAGAATATAAAGCCAAGATGCCTTATCCTCAGAAACTCCGTCAAGCAGAGCATGATAAACAATTTTTCCGCTTTGCAGACTATCTCAGGACTCTTGAAATAAAGATTCCATTTGCAGAGGCACTTGAGCAAATACCCTCTTATGCTAAGTTCATGAAGGAGATCTTAAGTCATAAGAAGGATTGGAGGGAGACTGAAAAAGTTTTTCTCACTGAAAAATGCAGTGCAGTCATATTAAAGATCTTACCAGAGAAGCTTAAAGATCCCGGAGGATTTATGATACCATGCACATTAGAGGATGCTTGTTCCAAGACAGCTTTATGTGATCATGGGGCAAGTATCAACCTGATACCTGCATCCACTATCAGAAATCTTGGTTTGACTGAAGAAGTCAAACTAACCCGAATATGTCTCCAACTTACTGATAGCTCCATTAAATTTCCATCAGGCGTAATTGAGGACATGATTGTCAAGGTTGGGCCATTCGCCTTTCCCACTGACTTTGTAGTACTGGAAATAGAGGAGCACAAGAGTGCCACTCTCATTCTAGGAAGAACTTTCCTAGCAACTGGACGAACTCTCATTGACGTCCAAAAAGGGGAGGTGATTCTGAGAGTCAATGAGGATGAGTTTAAGTTGAATACTGTCAAAGCTATGCAGCATCCAGACACATCTAAAGATTGCATGAGTGTTGATATTATTGACTCCCTAGTGGAAGAAGTCAATATGACTGAGAGTCTCGAATCAGAGCTAGAGGACATTTTTAAAGATGTTCAGCCTGATTTGGAGGAACTAGAGAACATAGAAGAATCTCTAAAAACTCCTCAGGAAGAGGAGAAGCCTCCTAAACCTGAGCTCAAACCACTACTACCATCCCTAAAATATGCATTTTTGGGAGAAGATGACACTTTTCTGGTAATCATAAGCTCTGTTTTAGAGCCACATGAAGAGAAAGCACTAATTCAAGTGCTAAAGATGCACAAGACAGCTCTTGGGTGGTCCATAAGTGATCTTAAGGGCATTAGCTCAGCCAGATACATGCACAAGATCCTATTGGAGGATGATGCTAAGCCAGTGGTTCAACCACAAAGGCGGCTGAATCCAGCCATGAAGGAGGTGGTGCAGAAAGAGGTCACTAAGTTACTAGAGGTTGGGATTATTTATCCTATTTCTGATAGCCTCTGGGTAAGCCCTATCCAAGTTGTCCCCAAAAAGGGAGGCATGACAGTGGTTCATAATGAAAAGAATGAATTGGTTCCTACAAGAACAGTTACACGGTGGCGTATGTGTATTGACTACAGAAGGCTCAATACAGCCACCAGAAAGGATCATTTTCCTTTACCATTCATATACCAGATGCTAGAGAGACTAGCAGTCACGAATACTACTACTTTTTGGATGGCTATTCAGGTTACAACCAAATCGCAGTAGATCCTCAGGACCAAGAGAAAATAGCATTCACATGTCCATCTGGAGTATTTGCCTACAAAAGGATGCCATCTGGTCTGTGCAATGCACCTGCAACCTTTTAGAGGTGCATGCTCTCTATCTTCTCTGATATGTTAGAAAATTTTTTGAAAGTTTTCATGGATGACTTCTCAGTATTTGGAGACTCATTCAACTCGTGTCTTGACCATCTAGCACTTGTTCTGAAAAGATGCCAAGAGACTAACCTGGTTTTAAACTGGGAGAAATGCCACTTTATGGTAACTGAAGGAATTGTCCTTGGGCACAGAATTTTGAACAAGGGAACAGAGGTGGATCAAGCTAAGGTAGAAGTAATTGAAAAATTACCACCACCTGCCAATGTTAAGGCAATCAGAAGCTTTCTGGGGCATACAGGATTCTATAGGAGGTTTATAAAAGATTTTTCAAAAATTGCAAAATCTCTGAGTAATCTGCTAGCCGTTGATACACCATTTGTCTTTAACACAGAGTGTCTATAAGCCTTTGATACTCTGAAAGCTAAGCTGGTCACAGCACCAGTCATTTCTGCACTAGACTGAACATTACCATTCGAACTAACGTGTAATGCCAGTGACCATGCCATTGGTGCAGTATTGGGACAGAGATATGACAAGCTTCTGCATGTCATTTATTATGCTAGCTGTGTTTTAAATGACGCACAAAAGAATTACACAACCACAGAAAAGGAGTTGCTTGCAGTGGTTTATGCCATTGACAAGTTCAGATCTTATTTAGTAGGATCAAAAGTGATTGTGTACACTGACCATGCTGCTCTAAAATATCTCCTCACAAAGCAGGATTCAAAACCCAGACTCATAAGATGGGTGTTACTTCTGTAAGAGTTTGATATAGAAATAAGAGATAGAAAAGGGATAGAGAACCAACTAGCTGATCACCTGTCCCGGATAGAACTAGTAGCAGGAGCGTCCCTCCTTCCTACTGAGATCTCTGAAACCTTTCCGGATGAACAACTCTTTGCCATTCAGGAAGTACCGTGGCTTGCAGACATTACAAAATATAAAGCTGTGAGATTTATACCCAAAGAGTACAGTAGGCAGCAAACAAAAAATTGGTTTCTGATGTAAAGTGCTACTTGTGGGATGAACCATATCTCTTTAAGAGATGTGAAGACGGAATAACCCGTAGATGTGTGCCTAAAGAAGAGGCACAGAAGATCCTATGGCATTACCATGGATCACAATTATGGAGGACATTTCGGAGGTGAGCGAACAACCACAAGGGTTCTCTAATGTGGCTTTTACTGGCCTATTCTCTATAGAGACTCCCAAGAGTTTGTACGTAACTGTGATAGTTGCCAAAGGGCAGGTAATCTGCCTCACGGTTATGCCATGCCTTAGCAAGGGATTTAAGAGATTGAGTTATTTGATGTATGGGGTATTGACTTCATGGGGCATTTTCCACCATCATATTCAAACACTTATATTCTAGTGGCAGTAGACTATGTATCTAAATGGGTAGAGGCAATTGCAACACCCACTAATGATACTAAGACAGTGATAAAGTTCCTCCAGAAGCATATTTTCAGCAGGTTCGGTGTCCCTAGGGTACTGATCAGTGATTGAGGCACTCATTTCTGTAATAAACAGCTTGATTCTGCTCTGATCCGATATGGAATTAACCACAAAGTGGCAACTCCATATCATCCACAGACAAATGGGTAGGCTGAAGTCTCAAATATAGAACTAAAATGAATCCTGGAACGGACTGTAAGTACCCGTAGAAGGCATTGGGCAAGAAGTATGGATGATGCTCTGTGGGCATACAGAACCGCATTCAAGACTCCTATAGGGACCTCTCCATACCAACTTGTGTATGGAAAAGCCTGTCATCTGCCAATGGAACTGGAACACAAGGCCTATTGGGCAACCAAGTTCCTAAACCTTGATGCTAAGGTAGCTGGAGAGAAAAGATTACTCCAATTGAATGAGCTAGAGGAGTTCAGACTCAATGCTTTCGAAAATGTAAAATTTACAAGAGAAAGCAAAAAAGTGGCATGACAAAAAGCTGTCATCTAGAGTCTTTGAGCTAGGATAGAAGGTTTTGCTGTTTAACTCTAGGCTCATATTGTTCCCTGGGAAATTGAAATCCCGATGGAAGGTACCATATGTGATTACAAGTGTGTCACCATATGGATATGTAGAGTTTCGGGATATTGACTCTGACAAAAAGTTCATTGTTAATGGACAGAGAGTCAAGCATTATCTTGAAGGCCATCATGAGCAAGAATGCTCAAGATTGAGACTAAATTAAAGCTCAGTAAAGTCCAGCTAAAGACAGTAAAGAAGCGCTTACTGGGAGGCAACCCAGCCATTAGCAAAAATTAGATGTTTATAACAATTATATGAGTTTATTAAATTTTGTTATTCATGTTTGATAATACATTTCAGTAAATAATTCAGAGAAATGAAGGTTCAGAACATAAAGCAGAGGAATCACAGAGAAACAGAGCTCACAGGCGTTAAAATGCTAGTAAAGAGGCATTTTGGGCGTTAAACGCCAGAATGGCTATCTTTCTGGGCGTTAAACGACAGAATGGGCAGCATTCTAGACGTTTAATGCCAGAAACAGTAGCATCCTGGGCGTTTAGAAAAATGCCCAGTAACAAAGGATTTCTGGCATTTAACGCTAGTCAGGGTACCTGGCTGGGCGTTAAACGCCCAAAATCGCCATCAAATGGGCGTTAAACGCCAAAATGGCTATCATTCTATGCGTTTAACGCCAGAACAGCAAGGGGGAGGTAATTTCATTTCCAATTCAATTTTTTTCAAATTTTCATGTTTTAATTCATAATTTTCTGTATAAAAATGTTACAAATAGTCATCTTTCGATTTCCATTTCAAAAAATTAATAATCTTCTAAATTCTTTTTAATTATTTTTCAATTCTTTTTCAAACGTTTTTAAAACTCATTTTTCTTTCCAATTTCTTTCCAAATCCTTTTCATTTATCCATATCATCTTTTATTTCTTATATGCATTAACAAAAATTCAGATTTAACTTCCCCTTATCTTTTTCATGTTTTTAAAATTTTGAAATCTTATCTTTTTCATATCATGTTTATCTTTTGTCAATCATATCTTTCTATCTTATCTTTTTCTAAAAATTCAAAACCCATCCCCCACCCTTTAAAAATACATTCGGCCAACATCCTTGACACATTATTTGAATCCTTCTCTCCCTCTATTCCTCTTCTTTCTTTTCTTTTGCTTGAGGACAAGCAAAACCTCTAAGTTTGGTGTGATTTTCCGTGATTACTGAGCTAAAACAGACTAAATTCATGGCCCCTAAAGGAAAACAACCCACTTCAAGAGGCAAGAAAGAAAACAATCCAAAACTACCTTGGATACATGAGAGGTTCTGCACCAAAGAACATGCAGATCATTACTTCAAAATTGTGTGCAGAAGATCAGTGATCCTGGAAGTTAAGTTCAATCTGAAAAAAGACGAATACCCAGAGATCCAAGAGCAAATTCGAAACAGGGGCTGGAAAATCCTGGCTAATCCTGAGATACATGTTGGAAGAAAGATGATTCATGAATTCTATGCAAATCTGTGGATGACAGATAAGCAAAGAATATAGGGAACTGTTTTATACTCCTTTCGAACTATGGTCAGAGGGAAGGTTATTTACTTCCACCTTGACTAAGTGAGAGAAGTCCTCAAACTTCCTCAACTACAAGATGATCCAAAATCCTTTAATAGAAGAATGGCTAAAGACAAAAAGCTAGATCAAGTTCTAGAGGACATATGCCTCCCTGGAACCAAGTGGATAACCAATTCAAAAGGTGTCCCAAACCAACTGAAGAGAAGAGATCTCAAACCAATTGCTAGGGGCTGGCTGGATTTTATTGAGCGTTCTATACTTTCCACCAGTAACCACTCTAAAGTCACTGTCAAAAGAGCAGTGATGATTCATTGTATTATGCTAGGAAAAGAAGTGGAGGTTCATCAGGTGATTCCTTGTGAAATTTACATAATTGCAAACAAGGAATCCACTGAGACCAAATTGGCTTACCCAAGCTTGATTAGTCTGTTATGTAAAGATGCAGGGGTACAGATAGGTGTGGTTGAGTACATCCCAGTTGAACGCCAATAACCAAAAAGGTAATGGATGGACCTCAAGTTCAAGACAACCCCATCAAGAGGAGGGCGCATGAGCTCCTCCCAGAAATTCTTCAATTTGACTATTGGGCCCGCTTAGAAGCATCTGTCACCAAGCTGCAAGAAGCTATGGATCAACTCAAAGAAGAGCAGTAGAATCAAAACAGCATGCTCCGCAAATTGCTCAAAGAACAGGAGAAGCAAGGGTGTGAGATACAGGAGCTAAAGCGCCAAAAACTGTCCTTTGAAGAGCTAGCCATCCCACACATTGAAGGAGCGCCTCTCTCTCAAAATAAAGGTTGTTGAGTCCTAACTCTGTGATAACTTTTGTTATTAGAGACCTATTTTGAGAGCTACATGAGCATTAGTATTAGAGTCGTTTATTTTTATTATTATTATTCCACAAGTATTAGTAGCATTTAAATTTCCATTTTAATTTTCTGTTAATTTAATAAAATTTGAATTGCATGAGTAGTACTTTATTTTTATTTTGGCTATAATTTATTCTTCTTATCATCACTAAACATGACTAAAATAGTAGATTTTTTTTAGAAGAGCAATGATGCAAACATTTCGAGTATATAATAAGAAAAATCCAAATTATTTATATGTGGTGGCATCACTTTAGCTCTATGAATGAATGCATAAATAGTGCATATTTTCTTTATATACTGAAATTTAAGTAATGTTTGGCTCTTGAAAGAATGAGGTAAACAGAAAGATGTTATTGATAATCTGAAATATCATAAAATTGATTCTTGAAGCAAGAAAAAACAGTATTCAAAGAAAAAAAACTAGTAACCCTTTAAACAAAAAAGCAAGAGTGAAATGGATCCAAGGCTTTGAGCATCAATGGATAGGAGGGCCAAAAGAAATAAAATCCTGGCCTAAGCAGCTAAATCAAGATGTCCCTGACCATGTGCTTGTGTCATGAAGGTCCAAGTGAAAAGCTTGAACTGAGTCGTTAAAGTCGTGATCCAAAGCAAAAGAGTGTGCTTAAGAACTTTGGGCACCTCTAACTGGGGACTCTAGCAAAGCTGAGTCACAATCTGAAAAGGTTCACCCAAGTATGTGTCTATGGCATTTATGTATCCGGTGGTAATATTGGAAAACAAAATGCTTAGGGTCACAGCCAAGACTCAAAGAAGCTGTGTTCAAGAATCAATCAAAGTTAAACTAGAAAAATCAATAACCTCATCTGCATGCTGAGTTCTGAAAGAAGCCAATCATTCTGAGTTTCAAAGGATAAAGTGAGATGCCAAAATTATTCAGAAGCAAAAAGCTATAAGCCCCGCTCATCTAATTTGAATTTGAGCTTCATTAAAGACTCTGAGATTTTATTGCACCATAATCTTTTTTTTATCCTATTTTATTTTTCTAGTTGCTTGGGGACAAGAAACAGTTTAAATTTGGTATTATGATGAGCAGATATTTTATACGCTTTTTGGTAGTGTTTTCATATAGTTTTTAGCATGTTTTATTCACTTTTTATTATATTTTTATTAATTTTTATGCAAAAATCACATTTCTGGACTTTACTATGAGTTTTTTTGTTTTTCTATAATTTCAGGTATTTTCTGGCTGAAATTGAGGGACCTGAGCAAAAATCTGATTCAGAGGCTGAGAAAGGATTGCAGATGCTGTTGGATTCTGACCCTCCTGCACTCGAAGTATATTTTCTAGAGCTACAGAGGCCCAATTGGCGCGCTCTCAATTGCGTTGGAAAGTAGACATCTTGGGCTTTCCAGAAATGTATAATAGTCCATACTTATTCTGAGATATGATGGCCCACACTGGCGTTAAACGCTAGCCAAAGACCCTTTTTCTGGCGTAAAACGCCAGAACTGGCACCAAAACCGGAGTTAAACGCCCAAACTGGCACCCAAGCTTGCATTTAACTCCAAGAATGGCCTATGCACGTGAAAGCTTCAAAGCTTAGCCCAAATACTCACCAAGTGGACCCCGGAAGTGGATTTCTGCACTATTTGCACTTAGTTACTCATTTTCTGTAAACATAGGTTACTAATTTAGTATAAAAACTACGTTTAGATATTCATTTTGGAACTTATGACATTTTACATCTCTTATTGTATCTTCTACAACATGATTCTCTAAACTCCATAGGTGGGGGTGAGAAGCTCTGCTGTGTTTCAATGGATTAATGCAATTACTATTGTTTTCTATTCAATCACGCTTGCTTCTGTTCTAAGATACTCACTCGTACTTCAATGTGAAGAATGTAATGATCCGTGACACTCATTATCATTCTCAAATTTATAAACGCGTGCCTGACAACCACTTCCATTCTATCTGAGCTCAACGTAGTCATTGGGCGACAGCTTGAGTGCGTATCTCTTGGGTTTCTAATCCACGAGTTTGACTTGCATCTCCTGACAAATGAGTATTTAAACTCGTGAGATCAGAACCTTCGTGGTAGAGGCTAGAACCAATTGGCAGCATTCCTGAGATCCGGAAAGTCTAAACCTTATCTGTGGTATTCCGAGTAGGATCTGGGATGGGATGACTGTGATGAGCTTCAAACTCACGAATGTTGGGTGCAGTGACAGTGTACAAAAGGATAGAAAGATCCTATTCCGGCACAAGTAAGAACCGACAGATGATTAGCCGTGCGAAAACCGTACCTGGATCATTTTCACTGAGAGGACGGATGGTAGCTATTGACAACGGTGATCCACCAACATATAGCTTGCTATAGAAGGAGTCATGCGTGTTTGGAGAAGAAGACAGTAAGAAAGTAGAGGTTCAGACGACAGAGCATCTCCGGAACCTCAACATGTTCCTCATTACTAAACCACAAGTATCATTCATTTTATGTTATTTACTTTTCATAAACAAAATCATTTTTATCACTAATCTCCTACCTAAGAGTTACAAGATAACCATAGTTTGCTTCAAGCCGGCAATCTCCGTGGGATTAACCCTTACTCACGTAAGGTATTATTTGGATGATCTAGTGCACTTGCTGGTTAGTTGTATCGGAGTTGTGAAAAGTGTGAATCACAATTCTGTAAACCAGTTATCGATCGGAGTGTTGCGCTTTTCAATTTAATGATTTTGTTTTATCCCTTTTTTTTCAAAGGCTCCTAGTTATAAACATTTTTCACACTACTATATATACTAAATTTTATTTTTAGAGATTGTAATACCTCGCCACCTCTATTTTATGACTTAAGCATAAGGCTATGTGTAGTAGGGTGTTACAGGTTGGACTTGGAGAATACCCATAGGACGAAGAGAGAAACCCCATACTGCAACGGCCGATGACAATGGCTCACTCTATTCGATGGTAGAGAGTTTTCACTTTTGCTTCGGTTAAGCTGAGCTTTTTGAACTCTGAAGGAAGGACGGAAGGAATTTGGAAAAGTTATGGAAGCATAAGGTAGGCACACGCATCATTATTTTTTTTAAGCGAAAGACATTGTTTCGTGTAAATTGGTTAATTTTCAACCGATTCAATGGCTCATGTTCGGTTTTTAAATTAGTATTTTTATGTGAAAAATTGAACCATAAAAATTCTTAATTTATGGTCAATCCACAGGTTCGATCTGATTTTTAGAATCATGATGGTAAATATATTTAAAGTTATTAAAATAGCAAAACTCAAAATGATTATTGGGTACTATTTTTTCGTTGGTCCTAGTCATATGCTCTCTTTGTCATCCGTGCATATTGCTTCTTTTCTATTCTACTATTCACCACATACATCAATGCAATCTGATCTTACGCCAACCTCTCTAAATTATTTATGGTCCCAAATTATTCTTGAGATGATGAAATCTTTTTCCAGTAATAAAATTCTATGAAGCATGGATATTTTGTTGAATTGTCGTGTCTGTGTATTGGATATATTTTGGACACGACGCTCATCAACATTCATTCGATACGCATGTTTGCTGTATTTAATTGTATCTTAATAAAAAATAAAAAAATTTTTCAAAAATATTTGGACACATCTAAATATCATCACGTGTCTTATCCTTAACATATATTTTTGAAATAAATTTAGATATATTATATATTATTATTTATTAAAATAAAAAATATTTTAAATACTTGATATAATTAAAATAAGATATTAAAAATAATTAAAAAAGTTAATTTATATTTTAATATCAATAAAATATCAAAATATCATTACAATTTATTTAAAAAAATTTTATATTTTATATGTATACGTATCCCGTATTTTATAAAATTTTAAAATTTGCGTATCGATATATCTTATATTATATCGTATTTTGTATCCATACCGATATCTGTATCAGTGTTCCTGTATCATAGACAAAAACACAAGCTCCACTACTTGCGCCAAACGAGAAACATGGAGCAAATCCACAATATAAAGCACGCGAACTACAAATTCCGTTGATTGGTATTATTTATTTGAAGTAAACGGAGGTAGTCATTAGATTATGAATTATTTGTAGTATAGTGGATTGGTACTAAGTTTAAATTAGGTAATTCATGATTATTTTCTCCCTTAAAGGAAAACGTTCTATTTGTTCTTCATGTAGCGTTCTGGTCATTTAAATATTTTTGTGGCTGGGCACTCATCATTAAACAATGACTATGAATTTAAAAATATTTTATACACACTAAACTTGGCCACCAAAAAACTTTAGGGCATTATATTTTTAGCAAAAAAAAAAAAAATAAAGAATTAAATAGTGTTTGTTTAAATTTAAAGGCAATACTAATAACAAATATATGAACATCTAATATTTTTATTTAAAGAGAGTGAGTTGAGTTATGGATATATTAAGCTTCTAGGTAATGTTTGTTTAAAGTCATTTCAGTTTTCTTCCTAGAAATAGTATATGAATATACTTTTACATTTAAAATTGGACTTTTAGAATAAACTTATTCACAAAACAAATTATATTTTCGTAAATATTAATTTTTTAAAAAAATAGTGAGTATTTAATATTCTCCAGAATAAAAGAATTAAAATTAAGTTGTAAGAATAATGCTGTGTCTAATGCACTAATCAATATATAATAATAGAGTATTTTGGAAATTTTACATCATACTTCTACAATTATGCATTATAAATCATCAAATATGTTCATAGATGTTCTTTTATGCACATTAAAAATTAATTATTAAATTAACCATCATATATTTATATATAAATATATATCAATTTATTTTTAATGTATATTTTGTATTTTAATATATATTTTATATTAGTGATTGATTTGATAGTTAATTTTTAGTATATATGTAATTCATTTGAATTTTTAAGATATTAAAAATAATCTTTCCTTTTTTAATATTAAACAAACAAGTTTTATAATATTTAAAAATTATAATTCTTAAAAACATATTAATTTTACACTGAGGGGATGGATCGGTTATTATAAGATCTAGAATGTGTTTAAGGCTTATTTCGAAGGGGCCTATATAATTCTCGTGGTAAAGGACAAAAATAAGGAGTTTATTTTCCAGTAGTGAAATTTTATCTAATCACACTGTTTTTTGAAGATACAACTTTAGATCACACTTAGAAACTATGATACTAAAATAGAGATATATTAAAAGACGTGTATTCTAATTATAGTATGCTTATATTATTTATGATAGTTATTATATAAAATTAAATTTATATATTTTTTATTTAAATAATATTTTTTAACAATATTTTTTGTTAAAAAATATTGTTAAATAATTAAAAAATATTATTTTAATTTTAGAAATATTTTTTTAACTATTGTAACTACCCTAAAATAAACATACGAGAATCTATTATTAATCAATTTTTTTATAAGAAAAGAGTTTATAGAGGATTTGTTATATATATATATATATATATATATATATATATATATATATATATATATATATATATATATATATATATATATATACTTGACGGCTGTTTTTTTTTTTTTTTAGTTTTTGGATTAATACTTGATAACTAAAATGAATGTCTTGTTAATAACAGCATGATATCCAAAAAACTAGAAATTAAAGAAAAAATTATGTATATTTTAATTGGACAACAAAAAGTCAATGAAACGACCACGCCTCCTGTACTCATGATTGGGGCAAGTTTACAAATTACAAGTCAAAATTGCCTGCTAAATGGATTCCACATATTCAACCATTTCCCATTATAATTTTCTCCTTCATAATAGGAAGTCCATGAAAACCCAGAAGACCGGAGAAAAATAAATCATGTATCTCCTATTATGCAAAACCATTTTCTTACTATTCCTGTGCATTACTTTTTCAGATGCAGAATCTCAAGATCCCTTAGGGGAATTCTGCAATAAAGAGACTAACATAAGCATTGGAGGGAAAGTATCATCTAATATCAACAACTTATTATCCGAATTTGTCCTCAAGACTCCCTCCACTGGTTTTCTTGCTACCACATTTGGTAAATACTTGTGAAACCCAACTGCTTCATTATTTTTACTCATGCACAATAACATATGCATATGCATCGTCAGCTATATACTGCTCCCTAGTAAGTAAGCAAAGTTCTGTTTGTTTTTAATTTATATTTTCCATTTTTAATATTTTGTAAAAAAATGAAAATAATAAATTCTATTTTTTATTTATATTATACTAATTTTTTCATAAAGCTTTAATAAAACAATAAATTCTTATAGTTTCCTACCATTTTTCTTTAATAATATTGCGTGCACATTAAAAATTTGTTACTAAATCAACTACTATAATATATATATTGTTTTTTATTGTGTATTTTGTATTCTAATATGTATGATCAGTTATATTTTAGTATATAACTAGCATAGTTGATTTGGTATAGACGTAATATAGATGATTCGTATTTGTGTTTATGTTTGTGAACATAGGTAAAGAGAAAGACCAAGTTTATGGCCTGGCTCAATGCAGGGGAGATGTTAGCACCCAAGACTGTTCCATTTGCATTGAAGATGCAGCCAAACAAATCCGGCAACGGTGTCCGAACCAAGCCGACGCAAGAATCTGGTACGACTTCTGCTTCCTGAGGTACAACAACAAGACTTTCGCCGGCGAAGTGGACACTTCATTTGGCATATTCTATTACAACGTGGAGAACGTAACAGATCCCAAAACTTTCAACAGCAAACTTGGATCCCTGATGGATGATATTAGAGCACAGGCTGTTGTGCCAAAACAGGAAGGGCTGGGGAAGGGAAAGACCAAACTGTCCCCATTTGTAACGCTTTATGCGTTGGTGCAATGCACAAGGGACTTGTCTGAGATATCCTGTGCCCAGTGTTTGGCTATTTCGGTGAGCAACTTTCCCACGTTTTGCGACAATCGTAAAGGCTGTAGAGTGCTATATAGTTCTTGTTATGTTAGATATGAGCTTTACCCCTTTTTCTTCCCCCTGGATTCCGATAACGCTGGTGTTTCCAAGAAGACGATGAGAGCCGTTGTGCATCCTTAGGCTCTGTTTGGCTTGTGTTCTGGAATGCAAATATGGAGACAACGGAACAGAGACTGAGAGAATGTCTTTTAAATAGATGTCTTTCTTTTTGTATTTGATACAATCCGATCCAAACACTACCTAAAGACACCCTGGCCCTGCTTTAATTTAAGTACAATTCTATAATAACCATCTAAGTTAAAAGCTTGGGTGCTACCATGTTATGGGAAATAATGCTATCACTATCTACTTGTGTGCGGTCATCTTGTTGTATGTTGGCAATAAGAATAAATTGCGTAATAAATTTAAAAATGAGTAATTATTCAAATCAGTCCCAAAAGATTTTAAAAGCGGACATTTTAGTCACTAAGAAAAATTAATACATAAATCAATCTTTAAGGTTTTATTCCCACAGACAAATCAGACTATAGTTCATTTTTCGACAGAATAATTATCCATGTCAGTCTCCAAAGATTTTAAAATCGAATATTTTAGTCCCAAAAAAATTAATATATAAATCAATTCTCAATGTTTTTTCGTTAGATATAACAGTTATCCGTCCAAAAAAATAAAATAAAATTATTATTATTATTATTATTAATTGCATAATAATATTGTACCATAATTTTTTGTATTTTTGGATAAAAGTAATAATAAATTTATTCATTAAATTTTTATGTATGTATTTATAATATATATAGTCACTAAATAATAATAATAATAATATTTAATAAAATTATTAGAGATTATTCTACAAGAAATTTAAAGTTAAAACTATTTGATATTTTTGTATTTAATATAATTAAAAGATGTCCTATTTTAAAAATCATATTTGTATAAAAAAGTATTTTAATTTAGATATCAAATCCTTATTATTCACCTTACTTATTTCTAACAAAAAAGAGTATATTAATATTAATGTTAATATTATTATTATTTAGTGAATATATATATATATATTAAAAATTTAATGAATAAATTTATCATTATTTTTGTCCAAAAAATACAAATAATAATACAAACAACAACAACAACAAAGCCTTATCCCACTAAGTGGGGTCGGCTACATGAATCAAACGACGCCATTGTGCTCTGTCATGTATCATGTCTACAGAGAGACCGTTTACATGTAGATCTCGTTTGACCACCTCATGGATGGTCTTCTTAGGTCTTCCTCTGCCTTTCGCCCTTTGTCCATCTTCCATCTCATCCACCCTCCTGACTGGATGTTCTATCGGTCTTCTTCTCACATGTCCAAACCACCTGAGACGCGATTCAACCATCTTTTCCACAATGGGTGCTACTCCAACTCTCTCCCTTATATCTTCATTCCTTATTTTATCCAATCGCGTGTGACCACTCATCCATCTCAACATCTTCATCTCTGCCACACTCAGCTTATGTTCGTGCTCTCCTTTAGCCGCCCAACACTCCGTACCATACAGCATAGCCGGTCTTATAGCGGTGCGATAGAATTTACCTTTAAGTTTTAAAGGCACTTTTTTGTCGCATATAAAACCAGATGCACTCTGCCATTTTGACCAACCTGCTTGGATCCTATGATTTACATCATGTTCAATCTCTCCATTATCCTGTATGATGCACCCAAGATACTTAAAACTTTTAACTTTTCGTAAGGTGTTCTCTCCAATTTTCACCTCTATATTGGAGTTTTCCCTTCTCAGACTGAACTTACATTCCATATATTCCGTCTTGCTACGGCTTATGCACAGACCATACACTTCTAGAGCTTCTCTCCATAACTCCAACTTCTTATTTAGGTCTTCCCTTGACTCTCCCATAAGGACGATATCATCGGCAAAAAGCATGCACCATGGCACAGGCTCTTGGATGTGCTCTGTGAGTACTTCCAAGACTAATGTGAAAAGGTATGGACTTAAGGATGATCCCTGGTGTAATCCTATACCAATAGGGAATTCCTCTGTCACACCACCTTGAGTCTTCACACTAGTTGTGGCCCCATCATACATGTCTTTAATTGCCCGAATATATGCGATCCTTACTCTCCTCTTTTCTAAAACCTTCCATAAGACCTCCCTTGGTACCCTATCATACGCTTTTTCCAAATCAATAAACACCATGTGTAGATCCCTTTTATTACTACGATACCTCTCCATCATCCTTCTTAATAGGTATATCGCTTCAGTGGTAGATCTGCCTGGCATAAATCCAAATTGATTCTCTGTTACTTGTGTCTCTTTTCTCAACCTCTGTTCTATCACTCTTTCCCATAACTTCATAGTATGACTCATAAGCTTAATCCCTCTATAATTTCCGCAACTTTGTATATCCCCCTTATTCTTGTAGATAGGTACCAAGGTGCTCTTTCTCCACTCATCAGGCATCTTCTTTGACCTTAAAATCTCATTAAAAAGCTTGGTTAACCAGTTGATGCCTTTTCCTCCAAGACACTTCCAAACCTCAATCGGGATATTATCAGGTCCTACTGCCCTGCCATTTTTCATCTGCTTTAGAGCCTCTTTTACCTCGAAGTCTCGAATCCTTCGATAGTAGTCAAAGTTTTGATCTTCTTCCCTTGTGCATAATCGACCAAGGCTCGGAAGAGTCTTCTGTCCCTCATTAAATAACTCGTAGAAGTAGCTCTTCCACCTTTCATTAATCTTCTCCTCTTGAGCCAACACCTCTCCATCCTTATCCTTTATGCACTTAACCTGATCCAAATCTCTCGTTCTTCTTTCCCGGCTCTTTGCAATTCTATATATACCTTTTTCTCCTTCTTTCGTGTCCAAAGACTGGTAGAGACCCTCATATGCTCTTGTTCTTGCTTCACTTACAGCCACTTTTGTCTCTTTCTTAGACGCCTTATATTTTTCCCAGTTATCTGCATTGCGGCATAAAGACCACTCTTTAAAGCATTCTCTTTTTATCTTTATCTTTTCTTGTATACTCGCATTCCACCACCAGGACTCCTTGTCTCTTGGTCCTATTCCTTTAGATTCACCAAAACTTTCTTTTGCTGTTCTTCTAATAACTTCTGCCATCTCCCTCCACATCTCTTCCGCGCTTCCATTCCCATCCCACCTTGCCTCTTCTCCTACCCGTCTTAGGAAGCTTCTTTGTTCCTCACCTTTCATCCGCCACCACCTCGTCCTTGGGTTCTTCGTATGATGTCTTTTCCTCAACTTTTGCTCAACGCGAAAATCCATGACGAGCACCCTATGTTGTGTTGTCAAACTCTCTCCCGGGATAATTTTACAGTTAATGCAAAATTTCCGGTCGACTCTCCTCAACAAGAAGAAGTCGATTTGAGAGCTTGTCATGCCACTCTTATAGGTTATAAGATGTTCGTCTCTCTTTTTAAAACATGTATTTGCGATGAGAAGATCAAAAGTTGAGGAAAAGTCCAAAATAGTTTTACCCTCGGCATTGATCACCCCGAAACCATGGCCTCCGTGAATACTCCCATATCCAGTTACTTCTCTCCCAACATGGCCATTTAAATCTCCTCCTAAGAAAATCTTATCTCCCAAAGATATGCCTTGAACTAAACTCTCTAGATCCTCCCAAAACCTTATCTTGTGTTGTTCGTCCGAACCCACTTGCGGTGCATAGGCGCTAATCACATGAAAAGCACCTCCCTCCACCACAAGTTTGATAGAGATGATCCGATCTCCCACCCTCTTGACATCAACTACGTCCTTCTTCCACTGCTTATCCACAATTATTCCAACTCCATTCCTATTCTTCACCTTTCCTGTATACCAAAGTTTGAAACCAGAAGAATCCAACTCCCTAGCCTTTGCACCAACCCATTTCGTTTCTTGTAGGCACATAATGTTAATCTTCCTCCTTGTCATGGTATCCACCACCTCCATGGACTTTCCTGTTAGAGTGCCTATGTTCCATGTCCCAAATCTCAACCTTTTGTCGCTTCGACCTTTACCTTTTCCTTTGTGAACTAGCTTATTTACCCTCGTCCGTTCACGAAAACGCGAGAACCCTTGCTCATTTAACACTACATCCGGGCACCGATGCAGCGGCTCTTGCTTTGACACCGTACTCGAGCCATACGGCGCGTTACTTCCGGGTAACGACCTAGCTTTAGCGCAATAATGTCTTTGATTCATGTCATGGGGGGTTCGGCTATATTTTTACGTTGGTTGCCGAAGACCTAACACAACCCTCCTCCTTTATCCGGGCTTGGGACCGGCTATGTACCGCAAGTGTAACATAGGCGGAGTTAAAAATACAAATAATAATAATAATAATAATAATAATAATAATAATAATAATAATAATAATAATAATAATAATAATAATAATAATAATAATAATAATAATAATAATAATAATAATAATAATAATAATACACTCTTTTTTGTTAGAAACAAGTAAAGTGAATAATGATACTTTAAAATCTAAATTAAAATATTTTCTTTTAATATAAACATGATTTTTAAAATAGGACATCTTCAGTTTATATTAAATACAAAAATATCAAATGATTTTAATTTTAAATTTTTTGTAGAATAATCTCTAATAATTTTATTAAATATTATTATTATTGTTATTATTATTATTATTTAATGACTATATATATATAATAGAAATACATACATAAAAATCTAATGAATAAATTTTTTATTATTTTTGTTCAAAAAATACAAAAAATTATGGTACAATATTATTATGCAATTAATAATAATAATTATTATTATTTTATTTTATTTTTTTGGATCAAAGACTGTTATGTCTAATAGAGGAAAACGTTGGGGACTGATCTGTGTATTAATTTTTTTTTTTGGAAATTAAAATGTCCGTTTTTAAAATTCTTGGGGACTAATTTGGGTAATTACTCGATCGAAAAATAAATTGGAGAGTGATTTGTCTGTTGAAGTAAAATTTTAAGAATTAATTTATCTATTAATTTTTCTTGAGAACTAAAATATCCGCTTTTAAAATTTTTAAAGATTGATTTGGATAATTATTCTTTAAAAATATATGTAGCAGAAAAGTAAAAGAAAAGAGATGAAGAACAAGAAGACTTTTAATTTTGTAAACAAACTATATGATGTTAGGCCAAAAGTGTGATATATGTATGATGTATGTTAAGTATGCAGATATTTTAGCATCTTTTATATTTTGTAATATATTATTAGTTGGCAAGGGATTCGATAGTCCCAGAATGTTTAAATTATTAAATAGCCTTATAACAAAATATGTTTTTTAAGTTTTTTTTAACAACGGCGACATAGTCCTTTAACTAATGTTAATTACAAATTAACTCCATATATTTTATTTAATTATAAAAACTATTTTTTATTTTATAAATTATTATTTTATCAATCATCTATTATGTTTATTATTAACAATTAAAAACAAAAACAATAACGAATTAGATCTTCCATTGATCATAATAAAGCTTTTGGCCATTCCAATGGATTAAAAGTTTATATTTGATCCGTAACGTTCGTTCAAAGTCGTGAAATCTGTTTTCTTGAAATCCAATCGATTGGATTATCAAAACAATCGATTGAATTATAACTCAATTGAGTGGATTACATTGTATCACAAAACAATCGATTGAAAAATACAAGGCAGCATGATTTTCGCATAAATCAATCGATTGGTCATATGACCCAATCAATTGAACGATGAATAAAAATTTAATTTTTGTAATTCAATCGATTATTTCTACTATCCAATTAATTGAATGCTTGAAAATAATCTAAGATCTCATAATTTAATCGATTAGTTGTGTTATTCAATTGATTAAATTCACCAAAACAAGATGAATTTTCTAAAATTAATCGATTAGTTGTGTACGTGAAAGCAACAACCAAATTTTGTTGTTTATTTAGATCTGATAGCCATTAACGTGATGGTAATAGTAATGATTCTCAACGTGAAAATATTTATCACATTGAAGAGTAATCGGAGTAAAGTTCTTTGTAAATAAATTCAGTTTATGAACTAGGGTCGTAATAATATTATAGAAATATAAATTTTTTAAAATTATGTTGATTTTATTCTGATATTATTGATTATGACACAAAAAAATTTATAAAATTAAACTACTTTAAAAAAATTTTCTAGAGAATAAAAGTCTATGTCGCTAAAAAATCAAGGTCTTCATAAATAAAAAAATTGAATCATAAGTTATTTTATTATTATTTTTATGTAAAATAGTTTAATTTTTTATTAATAATTAATTTTAATATTAGTTATCTAAAACCTGAAAAATTTTATTGATATATTTTTATATTTGTTAGGTGTTAAGTCTATTGCATAAATAAATAAAAATTATTAATTTTATATTTGTTATTTAAAAATAATATTTTTTTCTATGTATATACAATATAATTAGGTATTAATATAAAAAAATTTATATTTAATAGTTATAAAATTAAATTAAAATTAATATTTTTAAAATAACTGAATTTTAATTTTAATTATTAATCATTATATTAATATTCTCTCTAAATTATATATAATAAATATTTGAAAAAAGAGAAGTAAAAATATAAAGTACAGATAAGTGATGAAAATTTAAAACTAAATGAAACAACTAACAGTATGCATATAATAATAATAATAATAATAATAATAATAATAATAATAATAATAATAATAATAATAATAATAATAATAAATTTTTTATGTGAATAACATTAAAAAATTATTTTTTAATTTTTTTGTAGAGCATATAGATAAAGAGAGATAGAGAATGAGAGAGAAGAGAAAAATACAAAGAAGAAGAAGATAAAGAGAGAAAATTTATTAATTTTAGAGGAAAAGATTTTATTTTAATTATAATAAAAGAATATCTCGTAATATATTTTGGTTTATCAATTTAGTAATATAAAATATAAATTATAAGTTATATATAGACTATAGAGTATAGAGGGTAAAGTACTAAAGCGAAATAGAGAAGGGGAGGAAGGTAGATAAGAGGATGGAGAAATAGAGTTTATTAATTTTTGAGGGAATATTTCATCTCAAGAGAGTGTCGTGTGATATATCTTGGTTGTTAAATTATTAATATAATATAGCTACATTTTAATTTTAATTTCAATTTCAATGTTTTAATTTTAATTTAATTTTAATTTTAATTAAAAAATATTATGTTGCACATTTTGATTGTTATATTTGTAATTAATAATTGATAATGATATAAAAAAGAGATAGAGAGAATGAAAAAATGAGAGAAATAGAGAAAGAAAGAGAGAAAATAAGAGAACTGTTAGTTTTAGAAAAAAAAACAATTTTAATTATAATAAAAAAATGATCTATAACACACTTTAATTATAAAATTAGTAATATATAATAGAATAATAAATTTCTATTTGCATGATGCTTAAATCTAATTATCATAACATATTATTAATAACACTAATATTTTATATTATTTTTGTTTTTTATATAAGTTTTAAACTTAGCAATTGATAAGGGATGTTTTAAAAATTATTGGGAGATGCTACCGTGCTAAAAGAAAGATTCTTTAGCAGGTGTTGTTTTTATTTGTCTCAATGTGGTGAAACACGTGTCCCATTGAAATATTTACTGCGTCTGCATGTATTGCAGTCAAATAAATTTCTAATCAAATAAATTAGAAGTAACAATAAGCTAATTAATTGTAGATTAATATAATGTAATGTAATTGGTTTTTGGTTTTTAACGCTTGGGCCTCAGTTTGGTTAAAAAATTTGTATAGGCTTGGGGAAAATATTATACCCAAAAAAAAAAAAGAGGACTCAACCCGTCAGCTTCACCCACACCCTCCACCACTTGTGACTTGTCCTGTACAATATAATATGAATTTTTAAAATACATAAACAATTTAGTTTAATTACATATATTGTTATAACATATATCAAATAAATCTCAAATGATTAATCTAATGTATGAAAAAGTCAACTGCTATAATATGATTACAAAAATTATTCATTATTTTATTCTCTCCCTTAATATATTATTAAGATATTAAATATTTATTTTAATATTATTGTTTATAGATGTCCACAAATACTAAATTGTATTTTTCTTAATTATGTATAATATTGGAAACGACTTTTTTGATGATTTATTATTTTAAAATTCATTCGACTATTTGAATTTTAGGATACCGTTTATATTTAACATTTTTTAACCCTTCTTAATTAAAATACACAATTAACTAACTAACTGTAAGATTATTTTATCTTTTGTTAAAAATAAAGTTAAAATGCAAAAAATAACCCCTTGCACCAATTTAGACATTTTAAAACATAAAAAATACGACATACAGAAAAATTAGACTATTTCTAACACTGGACTCAAACATAAAAGTTAATTAGGCATGCATTACGTTTACCCATATGCCCAATCCTTTTTTTTCTCTTCACACCATTGGATCTTTTTCCTCCAGACGAACACATCTACATGTTCAATATCCAAAGCCCATCTAGGTAATTATTTACCGGCCCGTCCATTTAATAAAAAAAATTAATTACCTAAATTATATTATTGTTAACTACATTTATTATCAGCAATAAATTTTCTGCTAAGTACGGATAACTGTCACAGACCCTGTCAATTGCGGGACCCATCATGACTTTTCTTAAGATCACCATTCACTATATTAAAAACGATATTACTTTTCTCTATACACGCGTTCCAACTATGTCCAACACACATAACATTCGCGGGTGCCGAAGGATCTTTGGTTCAGCATAGTAGAATTTTCTTAAAAATAAATAAAATATTTGAATTACAAAATTTGATATTTAAACAGTATTTTACAGGATAAACATTTTTTTTCAATCGGTAAATATTTGATTTATTTTATTTATTTAAAAAGTTACTAATAAGAGAATAAAATTCGAATTATTCAAATTTGTTTCATGTAAAACAGAGTATCTATATATAAAAGATAAAAGAACCTAATAGTCCGTTACGTTATATTAGATGATTATAATGATAAATTTTATGATGATTATTATTATAAAAGTTATTAAAAAATAAATAACTATTTGTATTTATAAAAGATAAAAATGTTCTCTAATATATTTATAGAAAAAAAGTATCTTGTACCTATGAAAGATGATTTATATATGGCAAAAAGACTTTGATGTTGGTTATAATAATAATCAAATTTTAATAATACCTAAAAAATATAATTAAACTTAAAATTATATTTTTTATACTATTTAATTTACATTTTAATTTAAAAATAAAACAAAAAAAGCATTAAAATGTATAATTAAATATAAAAATATTATTAAATAATAAAAATATAACTTTAATTTTAAACAATTTTTTAATATTACTAAATTTCATAACTACTATCTCTACACTGATAATGTCACCATATTCACCTAGATTACATAGAATTTACCCAAATTATTTATACAAAACATACAAAAGCTTTATCATATGATAGTTCATAGTTGTAGTGTATCCAACTAATTATTTGTGAAAAGAATATGAGGATTGATTGTTTCGGGCATTGTACTACGGAAAAATGCGCGGAATTTACTGGTGAAAAATAAAAATAATTCGTCGGTAATAAATTTATTGTCAGATTCAATCTGGTGGTATAAATTTTATTGATAATTATTTATTGTTAGATTTTGTTGTCTATCGGAATTTACGACAAATTTAGCAACAAAATTTATTTTTTAAGCTATGAATATTGATAGATTATTTTCGACGATAACTTTGGCGCCAAATTAGTGAGTTGGCTAGAATTTGTGATTAAGATCAATTATGTCTATTTAACTTTTCTCAATATATAGAGATTAATTAAGTGTGATTAACTCTTTATAATTGTCATATTTGTAGTTAATAACTAAGATAGAAAACCTTGATTATCATGTCTTTCCAAGAGATCTTTTAGCATTTTGATTTCTTTAATTGCTTTAGTTTAATTGCTTTTGATATTTAATTATTGCTTGCTTCTTTAATTTCTTGCTATTTATATTTTTTATTTATTTCAACCAAAATGTTCGATTTTTTTATAGCTAATAATTGAGCACTTAATTGCAATTATAAGGGAAAACAGTTTGAAATTAATATTTCCAATTATTTTAATTTGTATTATGATAACTTTTTAAACTTTGATTGAGAATTAATTGTTAATTTAGATTATGTTCCTAATGAAATTATATTGAAAATTTCTAAACTAATATTAACCCTTCCATCAAGCACTCAATGATTAAATGACGTGTTAGCCTTTAACGTGCTACGTAGGATTCTGCGTTAGGAGATCACAACAAACTTAATAGAAGAGACTAATTATCTAACAAAAATTGATGATTAGAAACTAGATTGTGATTCTCTAATCATAAAGGGAGGAATCGTTTTTTCATAAAATGCACAAGGAGGGCGGGATAGAATTTGACTTTATTATTTATGTTTTTTCTAAATAATTATTTAGTTTGAAATTTTACCGGTATACAAAAAAATATGGTTAGATTTAAAAAATTCTCCAAAGAAAAGAAAAGGACAATGATTGAGTGAGGTTTAAGCTTGCTCTTAAGTATGACTAAATTATCGTTCAATTGGTGAAAAGAAAGGCAAAGTTCACCTTTTGAAGAAGTTGCTATTGAATATTAATACATTCCATTATTCCAATACTCTACCTGAAAAGGTTGGCTAATGAGCAAATAAAACAAAAGGTAAAGTAATAATTAGATTTTCGAGAATTTTGATTTTGGACTAATTAGTTCTTAAAGAAATAAAAGTATCAATTAAGTTTTCTATGATAATAAATAGTAGATATGTAAGTCTTTTTATTAATAAATAGTATGAAACGAGATAGAGCTGTTTATGTATTATTATCTATAATGATGGGTGTTCCGTTATAGTCATGTATTATTTTTTGAGTTTTTATATAACTTTTTTCAACTGCTCTCTATCTATTATAAATCTTATTAAAACAAATGAAATTTTGTTCTAAAAATTATTATTTGCATAACAAATTTTTATAAATAAACACGTCACAGTAGGTAACGGTACATATAAGCACTACTTTTAATTTTTATATGATGAATTTACAGAAGAAAATCACGTGTCTATTGTTTGTTATCGTGAAAAATTAAGTTAGTATCTTTTTTGAGACTAATTAATCTAAGATAAAAATGTTTAGGAACCTAATTATCACTTTACTCTAAAATAAAACTAAACAAAGAGTAAAAGAAAAAAAAATCAGCAAAGAAAAAAGGATAAAGATTGTTTTTTTAAAAGAAATTCACTTATTGTTAGCATAAAGTTATTAAATTTTAAAAATAAAAAATTTCAACTTTTTTAATAGTATTTATAAAAAATTATATCAAAATCTAATTTTTATTCTTTTTAAATATATATTTAATATATAATTATTTTATTAGTATTTTTAAATTTTTCAATAATTTATTTATCATTAGTATATTTTAGGATTATTTTTGTTACGAACGTAAACTTTTTGGATATTAAAAGTAGAAATGAAAACAGAGATCCAATCACCTGGAAAAATAACATTTAAAAAGAATGAAGAAGAACGAAACATCATCTCTATACATAACAAACCTCAAATTCAATACAATGTTATGCATATATAAGTATATCACCAACTTGAAATCATCCAGCAACTATAACATATGTGATCCTAAATCTCCTATTTGCATTTTCCATCCAAGAAATATGAATTTAAATAAAAAATTTGTAACGCTACTGATCCAAAAAAAATGGAAGCATCAAACACAAGCATGGCCACCACCATCACAAGTGCAACCGCCGTTACCGGAGAGAACATCACCATCTTGTTGAGGTTTGGTGCTGAGGCAACAACACATTAGAGCAACCAAAAGCATGAATCCCCATGCAGAAGCCAAAGCCTGTGCCCAACTCAAGTATTTCTCCATTACCTTGTTTGGAATGTTCTTCAACTACTCCTTTCATAGCCTCATATCATGTGTGAATTAAAGGTGGTATGATATGATATGATGTCTAACCTATATGGGGAAAGAAATGGTAACAATTGGGAAGATAATAATGATGAAAATTTTGTGTGAGACATGGTGTCACACATGGTATGATGAGCTTAAAAGAGTCCCAAATAACATGCGCCAACCTGTGAGTTTTACATAGACACCTCCAATCATATTATCTGTTAAAGCCACATCTTAATGTGTTGTGTTTGTTCCTTACAAAATCATATCTACCATAAATTCTTAAAGAGAATCTTGTTACTAAACTTTAATTAAGATGAAGAAAAACTAAGCAACAGGGAATATAATAACAAAAACAAAATGTCTAATTAGCACAAAATTTGAGATTATTGGTTCAACTGAGTAACAACTGTTCATATGTATACAAATTTTAGTTTCTTCTTTTTGACTATTGATTTTGCTTGGTGATCCTGTGAGTCTCTTGGTGGTAAATGGTAATCATTTGGTTCAACCACTAAAACTTTGGGTAACTCTTAGTCCATAGCATATACGCAACATGAATATTATGATAATTTAATCTATCTACCAATTTTTAAAAAATGTAACAGAATAAAAGAGAGGTGGTCACTGGTTGCTTTTGGACTTGATGATCTCTTTACTCGTTTTTTTTATTACTTTCGGCAAAGACTAGGAGCCATGCTCATGTTTAAATGCACTGCATCACTAATACTAGCAGTTGTCACAAAGGGGAAAAAAGGTGCTTACTTTATTCCATTGCACAGTACTACTTATTTTTTAGTTGAACTAAAATAAATAGGTTGAATTGAAATTCAGTTTTATCTAACCAATCTCATCTTTTAGGAATAATAATAATAGTGTTTTGTACGTATGTAGGTCCTTTTTGGCATAGAAATCATAAGGGGACGAAGTTAGTTAATTTCACTCTTGTTAACAGTTGTACCATTTGGTGTAGGGATAAATGGTCGATCAAGTATTTACCAGGCAGAATGTATAAAATATGAAGTATTGTTTAGATAAATTATAATAATATTTTAATATTTAATATTAAAATATAAAATAATTTTAATTATTTTTTTAAAATTATATAAAATATTTAAAATATTTTTTATTTTAATAAATAATTTTTTTTAAATTTATTTTAAGAATACATATTAGATACGTTGATATATGATAGATATGTATTTAGATTTGTTCGAATGTGTTTGGATAAATTTGTTTTATTTTTTATTAAGACACGATTAGACATTATAGATATGTATATTGGACAAATGTTAATGAGTGTTTTATCTTAAATTTGTTCAACACACAAATACAACAACTAAACGAAATGACGGTACTTCATAGATTTATAGATGATGATAGCAGCAAAATATGACTTCCATGATATGAAATATGGGTATATATATATTGATATTGACCCTCAACAACGTAAAAGTTTTAAAATAGTAGAACATAGATACACGAACACGTTATAGACAACTACGGGTTTCTATATATCCGAAATTGGACGATATTGACATCACGCGAGAAATGTGGATAATGTAAGTAATGCCAAATCAGGAAAACAGAAAACAAATTAAACAATATAAACATCAATTTGACGCAATAAATGCTCAATAGATATCTATGAAATATATAAAACGGGAGCTTCGAACGGCAAATAAAGATATATCTACTAAACACTTAACTGATTTAAAATTCAGAGTGTCATTACAAGTTGTCCTCTTGACCTAATCTGTGAGCAATTGATATCGGGATTTCAGATTCTCATAAGTACGTAACCTAATTCAGGTATGGACATTTGGCACCGTCTGTGAGGACACATCACTTGTTACATTCTCTTCATTCTAAGTTCTACTTCGAGATGAGTTCAGCACAACACATGTTCACAAGATGAACAATGTAAGAAAAAGAGCAGAAAATGCATGGTTACAAAAGACAAACATTAAAGCACATACAATAAAATTTTTACCATAGAGATAGAATTTACAAATTTAAATTTGTGACTATATCATTATACGCTTCAAATTCTTATAATGGCTAAAATAATTAAAAGGTCAATGATTTGGAAGATTAGTAATAATGTAAAAGTTGTGAGGTAAGAAATCGGAAAAAAAAAATGTTTTTGCAAATTTACCACAAAATATACAACTTAACACTCAAAGATCGAAATTTTAAAAAATAAAGTTAGACGACGAAAATTTGTTCTTATGTTAAAAATTCTAATTAAGCTCCTTAAAGGCAAACTACATTCATTCTTAGACACGTAAAGGTATGATTTATTTCATTTAAATTTTATAAAATATTTTAAAGCATATTATTATTTAAAAAATAATAATATAAAAATTTATGGTAGAAATAAAGGAATAATCCCTGAATAATTGTTTATTGAAAAAATTCACAAGTTAACTAATTTAAATTATAAAAATCCGTCATTCAATTGTTCAAATAATTGCTTTAGATTGGAAAAAGTTTCATTTAGATAGATTGCACTTAAATAAAAAAAATTTATTATGCAATTATTTTAAGAGAAATAATTCCTTTATCTTAAACTCAATATTTTCATGATTGTGTTACTATTTCATCCATAGTAAATTTAATAATTATAACTGATAACTTGAATTTATTTTGATATATGTTCGTCGGAATCTCAAAAACTCGGACGCTCGAGCTTACAAGTTACAAGTTGGATAGCCACAACGAAAAATCCATAATGAAATCGAAAAATAAAAAACAAAAAGAAATCAATCTAGCATTCAAAGAATGAAAATATTGACTCTTGGATAGCACCGAGGTCCTGAGATCATGGATTGCAATTCACCTAAAGAAGTATTATATCTTAAGAGAAAGTTATTTTTTAAAAGTCTTCCTATAAATATTTCTAGAATAAGAGGTACTTTTTTCTATCAATATAGGTTTTTAATGAGGTCTCAATATAAATTTGTTGTATGGAAACAATTTATGGTAAACACAAATTATTGGAAACTACTTAATTTATTATGTTAATTTTTTATTTAGTTTGTCCGAAAAAATGGCTTAGTACAAAGATAATAGACATTAAGAAGCACTTAAAAACATAACCGAGAAAATGGTAAATAGAAAAATGCTCAAATTGCTACCAAGGAAATGATATAGCGTTCAAATAGCACAAAATGACAAAATATAAATATTAAAGCCACTGAAAAAAGACAAACAAGTAAAATGTCATCTAAGAAAGTTCCGAGCTAACTAATAAGTTACACTTAGGAAATCCTACACAGGAAAATTATATTATATCAACTATCTTTCCATCTACCACTTTCTTAAAGATCCCAATCTTGGAGACGTCGAAGTCGGGAGCTATAAGTTTGATTTGATCTAATTCTTCTCGATGTTAAAGGCTCTTTTCACAGCAGCTTGTTCGGCCTTTCTAACCGAGAGGGAGAGGTCATCAATTCGTTGCATAAGTTCGGAAACTTGTTTCTTATATTTCTCCTCCCTAGCATTAGAAGTCACCTTCGCCTCTTCAGTAACTTTAACTTTGGATTGTAAACTCTATTTTTCTTCTTTAAGAATTTTTACAGATCCACTCAGGGTTTCAGCTTCCGACCTCGCCTCTTTCAGTTCCTTTTCCTGCTTAGATACCTTAGATTGAAAGATGGCTATCTCCTTCTCGGCATCTCTAATGTACGTAGTGGAGTGAAGTAACTAGGGGTGGCAAAGCGGGTCGGCCCACCCCAACCCGCCCTGCCCCGCCTAGGCCCGTCCAATAACGGGACGGACCGCCCCGCCCCACCAATTAAAATGGGTTCAAAATGCTAGCCCGCCCCGCTTTGTGGCGGATTAGCGGGTTGGTGGGCTAAACTGCTTGACTATTTTTTTGTTTGAAAAATAAAATTCATTAAAATTAACCAAAAAATAATAATTAAAAAATCAAATATAAATAAAAAATAGTCAAATTATAATATAATTTTTTTACTATTTTTTTTAATTTTTAACTTCAATAAAATAGTTCAAAATAATATTTGTCAATAGAATCATCTTTGTTTTAAAAAAAAGTCATATAATTTGAGCATATATACGAAATTGTAAAAAAAAAAATAAAGTTAATAACTAAAAGAAGAATAAAAACAAAAAATAAAAAAAGTCTTTAAAAATTCTATAATTATTAATTTTATAATAGTAATCACTCTTTTATTTAATAAAAAATAAAAAAATAAAAATTTTCGGCCCAGCCCGCCCCGCCCCGCCAAAACCCGTCAATTTGGTGGTGCGGGTTTGACGGGTTTTTTAAACTTGACGGGCTCCCGACCCGCCTTTTTTAGCGGGTTTAGCAGATCGGTTCGACGGACTCGACCCGTTTTGACACTCCTAGAAGTAACATTCTCTAAACCCGAGGAACAGTTTCTTCTAGAGGGAGTTTAGCCAAACCCGACTTCGTCTTTTCAATCAAAAGATATTCATCATCGAACTCGGGATCCTGAAACTCTTTTTTTAAAATACAACCAAAGGAATTCAGAGAAGGAATTTCAGCTACCGGCTTGGTGGGAGAAGGAAGAGGTGAGACATCTTCAACATAGTGAACCTCGAGGCCAGCTCCCAAGGTAACTTCTAGTGGAGGGGCGTATTACTCAATGTAGCAGAGGAAGAAACCTGATCACCACTACATGGGTTCGGAGCAACGTTCGCTTCAGAAGTCAACCTCCTCTTCATTGTTATAATAGTCTCCAAGCCACCAGCCATATCAACTATAAAGAAATAAAAGCAAGTTCGTCAGATCCACAAGTATCAAAGGTCATTAGAATAGTAAAGGTAAAAAACACACAACAAAGCACTTACTAATAGCATTCCGAGCAGCATGTTCGTCGGCAAACAGTCCAAAGAGAGATAGGATTTTCACCCCAAAGTTCCAAAAGTATTTGGATACTTGCAAACTCGGAAGTGTTGACACGTTGCAATTGAATATTGGGAAACGACACATGAAAATTCCAATATAAGTTAAACTTTCATCTTTTAAAGTCATGAAAAAATGTGTGGTCCCCTCTACCTTCTCAATCTTAAAGACTTCTCTCCAAAATCATGATAAGACTCGTCAAAAAGGGTCAAGATCTCCTATTCAGGATACCTTAGAAAGAAATAAATCTGCAACTTTGGGAGCTAAAAGGCATAGTTAACGTAAAAAAAAATAGAAAAAAGACCCTATAAGAAGCAGTCAACCTTAAAAACAAAGACAACAACTCGAAGCCCCAGATGGTAGCCCAAGTGTTGCAGTGTAGCTATGAAGGCGCACAACCAGTATAGCTTAGAATATCTTGTTGGAAGTCAGAAAATGAAAGGCGAACTCCAAGACGTGTAAACAACGTCTCATACATCCATAGCAAATCAAGTCGGGAGCCCACGTGATGATTAAAGTGACAAAGATGATCATCTAGGTGGGGAACAGAAAGTACGTATAAATTTCTTTCATCAGAATTAAAAATGACCCCAGCCACTCGTACAGCTTTGAGCTCGTCCTTAGTGATAGTACAAGGAGTGGAGCTCACTTCCTCGGAAACCCATGAATACAGGTCTACACGTTGACCTGCACGATGCAGAGGATGTGGAGCTGGCCTAGAGGATGATGTCCCAACATGCTCTCGAGAGGCAACTACCTTTTTTCTCGACATCTCAGAATACCTACAGGGGCACCACCACCACTATGTCATGGAGAGAAAATTTATTTTTCTTTCCTATAGAAAAGGAAATCTCTACCCTAAAACCACCATAAAATCCATAAACAAGAACTCTACGAATTATTCATGCCCCAAAAGGGAAAAACAAGAGCTAAGCAGTACTACTCCACTAAAGTAATCTGATTACTAAATCACCCAAACAACAAGCAACAAAGAATACCGAACAATGAAGCAAAAACAAACATTTTAAGAATGATATAAAAAACATGCATTTTCATCATTTCACAGTTTTAAATTTCATCGTTTTCACAAAACATATAGCAACGAAGCAAACATGAAGAATAAAGGAAACAAAATTTACCTGACAAAAATAACAACCACAAGAAGGAGGAAGGAAGTCTCGAGTGCCCAAAAAGAACCATTGGCAATTGAAGAAGAGGCTTTCTCTTTCAGAAGATGAAAAGTGGTTCTTCAGAAACAAGCGTGAAATGAGAAGCGAAGTAAAGAGAAGTAAAACTCACTCTTATCATTAAAGGGTTAATGTTTCATTAATTGATTGATTGATGGAAAGAGAGAAAGAAGTATAGGTGATGGTTCGAAAATCCAAGGGAGAACAAAACGGTTTAAGAAACTGCACAACTTCTTTTTGAAAAGAGTTTTGGTGCTCAAAAAGGCCCAAAAAAATCCAAAAATACAAAAAATGGCCCAGTACATAAAATTTGGACATACTTGGCAAATCGCAAAGTTAAGAGACCCAAGTTGAGGCACTAATATAGAAATTATGGATAACGAGGATTCGACTGCCACAAATTGAGCGTTACCGACATCATGCGAGAAACATGGATAACGTAAGTAATGCCGAATCAGGAAAGGAAAAACAAACAATATAAACGTCAATCCGAGGCAATAAATGCTCAACGAATATCTATGAAATATATAAAACGGGGACTCCGTGACAGGTAAGGATATATCGACTAAGCACTCAACTGACTTAAGTTTCGGAATGTCACTACAGGCTGCCCTCCCTATCTAGTCTGTAAACAATCGGAATCTCAGATTCTCATAAGTACGTAGGGGTGGCAAAGCGGGTCGGCCCGTCCCAACCCGTCCCGCCTAGGCCCATCCATAAATGGTGCGTACCGACCCGCCCCGCCAATTAAAATGGGTTCAAAATGCTAGTCCGCCCCGCTTTGTGGCGGATTGGCGGGCTAGGCCGCTTGACTATTTCTTTTTTGTTTGAAAAATAAAATTCATTAAAATTAACCAAAAAATAATAATTAAAAAATCAAATACAAATAAAAAATAGTCAAATTATAATATAATTTTTTTACTATTTTTTTAATTTTAACTTCAATAAAATTGTTCAAAATAATATTTGTCAATAGAATCATCTTTGTTTTAAAAAATAAATCACATAATTTGAGCATATATACGAAATTGTAAAATAAAATAAATAAAATTAATAACTAAAAGAAGAATAAAAACAAAAAATGAAAAAAAAGTCTTTAAAAATTCTATAATTATTAATTTTATAGTAATAATCACTCTTTTATTTAATAAAAAAATAAAAAAAATTTATGCACGGCGGACTGGCCTGCCCCGCCCCGCCAAAACCCGCTAATTTGGAGGTGCGGGTTTGGCGGATTTTTTAAACTTGACGGACTCCCGACCCGCATTTTTTAGCGGGTTTAGCGGATCGGCCCGACGGACTCGACCCGTTTTGACACTCCTAAGTACGTAACCCAATTCAAGTATGAACACATTACATATGTATATATAATTTTTATGATTTATATGATATTTAAGTATTTATGAATTAAAAGTCAAACTATTAATATTAGTCGTACCATTATTTAAGTTTTACCAAAACTTTTTAAAAATATTTTTGATAATGTATGTCACATATGTCAATACTTCCTACTAAATTTAAAAAGTTTACAAAAATAACTTCTATTAATATTTTCAAACCCTATTTGGTGCCATATCTAATTTATGATTGAAGTGTTTCTGAGTTAGTAAAAAAAAAATGATTATATATAGTATTTCTTCGAACAAATCACAGATTACTATTCTTTCTCTGTGTCATGAAAGATCACAAATGAACCTGAATCACGCAACTCTGATAAGTTGAATCGACCTATATAGATAGTTACGTTAACGTACATACATTTTCCAGCAAGCTTAAGAATATACTATATATAGCAATTAAACTGCGGTCATTACTAACTAACTAGTCACATTTTCAAACATCACATTATATCAAGGTACCACTACTACTCTTGTTTCCGACAATCCTCTTCCAAAAGAAATGTTCCCTCCAAACTTTCTCCATTTGCTCAATTGGCACATTCTTTGTCTCAGGTAACAAGAAATACACAAAAGCAGTCATCAGAACCACCCAACCGCCAAAGAAGAAGAAAGTTCCAGCCTTGAAATGGCACAACATACTCAGAAAAGTTTGAGCAACGATAAACGTGAACAGAAAGTTAACCGCAACATTGATACTCTGCGCCGCCGAGCGAATTTCGAGCGGGAAAATCTCGCTGGGAACCAACCATCCCAGCGGACCCCATGACCAGCCAAACCCGGCAACATATATGCATATCAAAAGCAGAACTAGATATGCATATTCCTTTGTTATTTCGCCATGGTCGCCGAGCTCGGCGGCCATAATGCTTCCAATTATTACTTGTGAGAAGAACATTTGGATTCCTCCAACTATGAACAATGTCCTTCTTCCCACCTTGTCAACCAACAGCATTGATATGAAGGTTGAAGTGGTGCCTACTAGCCCCGTCACCACCGCGGACAAGAGTGAAGCGCTTTCGCCCAATCCAATAGTCAGAAACAAGATTGGAGCATAGAACGAAATGACATTAATTCCTGTGAATTGTTGGAAGAAGGGTATGGCAACTGCCATAACTAACTGAGGCCTATACTTTGCTTCTAGTATGTTCTTGAATGGATGCTTGATGGAATTCGAAACGTTGCTTGCTTCGATGAGGTCTTGGAGTTCTGTTTCGACGTTCAAGGTGCCTCGAATTTTTTGCAGCATTTGTTTAGCTTTGTCATGGTCATTGCTATGCTGCATTATGCTGTTGGGTGTTTCTGGCATGAAAATAGCCCCAATAGTGAGCATTGAAGCTGGAACTGCCGCCATCGCTAGAGAGATTCGCCAGCCCCAACCGCCTTTGATCTTTTCTGTGCCGTAGTTGATCAGATTGGCTGAGAGAACACCGATTCCGACACATAGTTGGAAGCCATTGTTGAATGCTCCTCTGTATCTTGGTGGTGCCATTTCAGAGAGATATAATGGGACTGACTGCAAAGTGCAAAACAATCAAAACAAAAAAAATGGAAAACTAAGCAATCTATGTGCATTATGCTCATCTAATGATAGTTATGCTTTGAATTGTTGTTGCAGACTTGCAGCTGTGGTTAATTGTTATCGTTATTAAGCATCTTAGATGTCACACGTCTTATAACACATGGCATAGCATTCTATTTTATTTCGTTGCTTTCTTTAGTTCTCCATAGTCCATAGTAATACTAATAGGCTCTTAAAAGCTAGTTCTTTTTTTCTTTGTTTCAAAAAAAGTTATTGTTCTAAGAACGAGATTAAAAATTGAAAATCTGTCCAGTTAATCACAAATTGGTCTAGTTAACTGAGAAGCGATCACTGAATCGATCCGGTTCAAGATAAAAATTGGTCAACAATGAATTGATGAAAAAAAAATTCAAATAACCAATTAAACAATCAATTAATTGATTTAATGATTAATCAATTCAAAATAATAAAACATAAAAAAATTTATATATTTTATGAATAAATATATTTTTTTTTGAAATAAGTAGTGCTCAACACAACAAGGTGGAGCATCAGAACATAAGTAACAGGCTACTAAACGTACAGACCACCAAGGGTCAACACAATAAGTAAAGTACCCCTAGTCATCTTCGGCATTGCCATCAACAACCAGGAGGTTCACCACCAAGCCACTCGTCCGAGAGCATAAAGGATCTGTTTATTATTTCCATCACCCCTGAGCCTTTATTATTGAAGACTCTACCATTCCTTTCTATCCAAATTGCCCAGATAACAGCAAAAAATCCAATCAACCACCGCCTCCGCTCATTCTTTCTTTGTGAAGCATTCGACCAGCTCTCAAAATGTTGCTTTATTGTACCCGGCATAGCCCATATCCTTCCAAGAGCGAATAGCCATGCACACCACACCTGCCAAGTGATCTCACGGCCAATAAATAGATGACAAGCAGATTCAACAGACTTACAACATAAAACACACATATTATCATGCTGGTCAATGACTCCTAATTTGCATAGCCTCTCCTTAGTATTCACCCTCTCAACCAAAACAAACCATGAAAATAACTCAACCCTTGGCGGAGCAAAACCCCTCCAAATAGCGCTAGTGAAGCTATAGCTCGTAATTTCCTCCGAGAGTGCTACTTCCTGCATTACCTGCACAAAGGAATTAGTAGTAAAAATACCAGTTTTATCATATTTCCAAACCACCCTGTCCTCCCTCTCAGTTGTTATTCTAACTGACTGCAAGACCTCATGGAGTTGGTGTAAAAGATCCAGCTCCCACTGAAATAATTCTCTCCTCCACTGGAAACTCCAGATCCATTCTAACCCATCCCAAAATCCGCACTCTCCTATAACAGATCCTGTAAGGTTTGAGACCGAGAAAAGTCTTGGGAACATCTCTTTCAACCTTCCACCAGGCAACCAGATATCCTCCCAGAACTTGATTGTTCTGCCATTTCCTACATCCATAGATAACCCTCTGATCATCTTTTCTCTGATATGTGGCTCCCTGATCTGGAGCTGACAGATATCCCTCCAAGGGCCCCCTCTTGAAGGAATAGGCTGACCACACAGCATTACAGAGGAATTCATGCTGTTACAAGAGAAAACTACTCTCTTCCATAAGGGGCAATCCTCTTTTGAAAACCTCCACCACCACTTGAATAGAAGGGCTAGATTCCTAACCACTGCATCTCCCACTCCTAACCCACCCGCCTTTCTAGGAGCCATCACTATCTCCCATCTCACTAGTGGCTTCCCTAACTTCCCATCCTCCTTACTCCACAAGAACCGTCTTTGCAGTGAGATCAACTTTTCTGCTACTGCCTTTGGCATCTTGTACAGGCTGAGATAGTATATAGGCAGGCTATTGAGGACAGACTTAATGAGAACTAGCTTGCCCGCTTTATTGAGAGTCTTCGCCTTCCACAAGCTTAACTTTTCTTCCACCTTATCAATTACCGGTTTCCAAGTCTTAACTAACCTTGGGTTCGCTCCTAGAGAGATTCCAAGGTATCGGACTGGCAAAGAGGCTTCCTTACATCCCAAAAGCTGACACATCTGTCTCGTCCAACACTCATCACAATTAACTGGAATGAAACTGGACTTCTCAAAATTAATACTCAACCCGGACATCAGTTCAAAGCAATGCAATAAGCGCTTGTAATTCCTGATAGTCTCTTCCTCTGGAGGACAGAACAGTATTGTATCATCTGCAAACTGCAAGTGTGACAGCTCAATATGATCTCGTCCTACCAAAAGCGGATCAATGCGCCCATTTGTTACCGCCTCTCCGATCATCCGATGAAGGACATCAACAACTAGCACAAATAGAAAGGGCGACAGCGGATCCCCTTGTCATAGACCCCTTTCCATTTTGAATGGCTTTGAAGGGGATCCATTTATTAGTACCGACATAGACGCCGAACATACACATTCCTTAATCCAACCCCGCCACTTCTGACCAAATCCCATCTTCTGCAGAACAATGTCCAAAAAACTCCATTTGACCCTATCATATGCCTTTTGAAAGTCCAGTTTGATTATCGCTGAGCTCCTTCTTCTTGCCTTAATCCACTGCACAGTTTCACAGGCTATCAAAGCCCCATCATGAATCTTCCTGCCTTGCACAAACGCACTTTGAGGCTCGCCTACTAAGCCTGGCATCACGTTTCGCATTCTCCGAACTAGCACCTTAGAGATAACCTTATACACACAACCCACCATACTAATTGGCCGGAGATATTTGATTTCTGTAGCTCCAACAAACTTTGGTGCCAAAGCCACCCAAGTGATATTCGAATCCGTAGGGAGCCTAGCCGACCGAAAGAACCCCATGACAGCTTCAATGAACTCCTTCCCAATTTCATCCCAGCACTTCTTTATAAATATATTATTTTATTATATCCGAGTTATCTTTGATTAAATTTTGGTTGAACTTTTAAATTTTTGAATTTTTTATTTTACTAGTTAGATTACTGATTTAATTTTTAAAACCATGATAAAAGGCGAATGATATTAGTGTATTTGTAAAAATAAGACTAAAATATTTAAGAAGGATTCAAACTCGTGGTAAAGTTAATAAGAGATAAGCATTAATTCGGAAAAAAAAAGGTAAAAAATAATAAAGTTAAGATCCACTTTTTCTTTTGGGATAAGTATTGTTTTGGTCCCTCACGTTGAGGGTCGGAATCGAACCCGTCCCTGATCTAATTTTCGATTTAGAATCGTACTTAACGTTTTTTTTTTCGTATTAAAATCGTTCTTTTCATTTTCTTGGACAAAAATACCCCTCCCCCACCCCACCCCCACCTCGGTCTCCCCTTCCCCCCTCATCCTCCCCTTCCCTGGTCCCCCTCCCCCTCCTCTTCCCCTCTCCTTCCCGCCTCCCACCCCCACCCCCAGTCTCCCCTTCCCCCTCCCCCTCCCCTTCCTGAATCCCCCTCCCCTCCCCCCACCCCTCACCCTCACCCGCCACCCCTCACTGCCTCCCCCCAACCCCTCACACTCACCCGCCACCCCCACCCTTCACCCTCATCCTCACCCTCACCCGCCACCCCTCACTGCCTCCCCCCTTCACCCCTCACCCTCACCCGCCACCCCTCACTGCCTCCCCCCACCCCTCAACACCTCACTTGCCACCCCTCACTGCCTCCCCCCCAATCCCTCACCCCTCATTGCCTCACCCGCCACCCTCACCTCACCCGCCACCCCTCACTGCCTCCCCCCCATCCCTCACCCCTCACCCCTCACCGCCTCCCCCTCACCCACTCCCTCACCTCCTCATCGTAACCCCCCTCACCCACTCCCTCACCCCTCATCATCATCATCATCAACAGAAAATTCATCAGCACCAAAAAATTCACAGATTTCACAGAAAATTCACAGATTTCACAGAAGAAGAAGAAAAAGAAGAAGAAGCGGTGGTGGGTTGGTGTGGTGCGGTGCGGTGGCGAAGCGGCGGCGACCGGCGCAGCTCGTGGCTCCATGGGTGACGGCGTGAGGCGCGGATCTGGCGGTGAGGCGCGGCGGGATGAGACGGCGCGACGGCGGTGCGACCGGACGGCGTGGAGCGCGGCCCCTTCCCCTCCGATTTCCTTCTCCCCCCTCCTCCCCCCTCCCTTTTTCTCGCAGACTTCCCCCCCACTCCCTTTTCTTCTTTTTTTTTATTTATTTTATAATTATTTTATTTTATAATTTTTTAATAATAAAGGGTAATTTGGTAAAAACAAAAAAATAAAAGTAGAAAAGGACGATTTTAATACGAAAAAAAACGTTAAGTACGATTCTAAATCGAAAATTAGATCAGGGACGGGTTCGATTCCGACCCTCAACGTGAGGGACCAAAACAATACTTATCCCTTTTCTTTTTAATAATTTGAATTTAAATTTTCCACCACACTTGTTTAAGTAAACTAATGGGCTAACTATTTCACCAACTCAAGTTGGTTTGTTAAGATCCACTATTATTGTGAGTTTAAGGTGAATTACTCTTAAATTTGATCCCCATGCAGTATTGTCTCCTTTAGTTGAAAGAATAAAGTTACCTGATTTGCAAAGCCAACTCCAACTCCGAGAAGAACTCGACCAATGATTAGCATGTAAATGTTGAGGGAAGCACCACCAAGAGCAGCACCCATGAGGAATGCAGCACCACCTACAAGAATTGATGATCTTCTACCAAAGGCTCTGGTGACCGATGAGGCAAAGAAGGTTGATATGAGACCAGCAATGTAGAGTGATGAGGTGAATGTTGTAAGAAGCTGGCTATCAAATTTACAGTAGTTGCTGATGTGGGTGTCTTCTTTCATCTTCCTGTATACATGTGGGAAGAATTTCTCCAAGAATGATGCCATTGATGTTACCCCTCCTGCATTGTATAGACTCAGTTTCAGTTTTATTACATAATGACTGATTATGATTTTTTGGTCTCAGTTATAAATTCAAATAAAGTAAAGAAAGGTGCTCAACAAAGCAAAAAAGTTACTGCTTATTAAAGCTGTTTTAAATAGTTGTTGGTATATTATTTGAGCTTATATAAGATGTCGAACGCTGTTGTTGAGAAATTGATTTTATTATAGAGAAAATTCTTCTGGAGTAAGGAGATGGTAGGAATGATATAGCTTTGGTTAGATGGGAAGTGATTCAGACTCCGAAAAAATTAGGTGTAGGAGACGTGATGGTCCGTAATACAGCACTGTTGTTTAAGTGGTGGTAGATGTTTTCAAAGGAAGAATGTCTTTGTGGAAAAAGGTAGTATACTTTTGTAATAAGTTCAATCCTAACGAGCTACTTTCTACTCAGAAACTACCTACTAGAGGGAGTCCATGGAAGGATATCTATCAACTACAGATTAAGGAGCAGCACGTAAGAGACAAGATGATAATTGGATTGACTATGAAAGTTGGTGATGGTAGAAGAACTCGATTTTGGGAGGATGTCTGGCTATACTGTGGTCTCCTGAAGGATAGGTTTCCAAGGGTCTTCTCGGTTTCAATACAGAAAGGATCTGTCATTGGGGATTGTGGGTTTTAGGATGTGTTAGAATGGATTTAGAACTTCCAATGGAAGCGTGAGTTATTCCAATGGGAATTGAAACTTGTGAGTCAACTACATGACACTTTGAGGCTGTTTAATCTAGCAGCTAACAGAGAGGATAGGGTTGAGTGAAAGTTTGACAGACAAGGTGCGTTTTCTACTAACTCATTTGTGCAGGTATTGCAGGAGGAAACACTTTCGGAGGACATAATTAGTTATAGTTTCACCAAGACTATCTGGAAAAGTTTAGTTCCTCCAAGAGTGGAGCTGTTTATTTGGTTCGTCTTGATAGACAAGATGAATACAAAAGAAAGATTCTGTCGGCTTGCAATAATTAACCATGAGGATAACTTGTGTGTACTATGTAATAAGGATGTGGAATATGTTCATTACTTATTTCTTAGATGTGAATTCCTTTGGCAGGTGTGGTGTGCATGGTTAGCTCATCTTAACAGAAGTGGTCCATTTCCGGTACTCTGAAGGAACATTTTTTAAACTGGACAGGAGCAACTTGTAGCAAGAAAGAGCACAAGAAATGGTTCTTATGTTTCTTTGCGATAGTTTAGAACGTCTGGATCGAAAGGAATAGGCGAATATTCCAAAATAAAGGACAAGGAGTAGATGAGATCATTAATTTGTCTAGTCTTAGTTACTAGGAGTGAAGGCGTGATGATCCCTTTAGTTGTTAATGGCTATATCGAAAACAACAAGGAAATACGTTATTTTGCATGTTAAGTGATACGTGGTTACTAGTTCTCTCTTAGCTTATTCGCTCCACTTTATGTATTAAGCTCTTTTGTTTAAAAAAAAAAATTAAAGAAAGAATTTTTCTAATAATTTTCATTTTTTTTGGTAAACTCCTATCAATTTTCTAGATGATGGAGGCTTTTTTTTTTTTGGTAAATTGATGGAGACTTTTTAACTTGGCGTATTTGGACTTTGGACTTAAAGCCTTGGGAGCACATTTTTTGTTTTGGGCTTGGAGTTAGATTGAAAATTTTAAACAACATTAAAGTTACTCGCAAGACTTTGGTTTATAGTCACTATTTATGTTTTTTAATTAGTGCACTCAAGTTCAAAAACTTGACCGATGCCAAATGAATAGAACTCTTAATATTGTGCTTGTGACTATAATATGAATGGTATTTGTAATACTTGAAATTGGAAGCTATCCAATTCATTTGATAAAATGAAAAAAGGTTGTGGATGAAATTTGGTATATCAAATTTATATATTCTCCTTAACCAAAATTTTTTTTCTCTCTCTAATTTAATCAAAGTGTTGAATATTTAGTTTTTATTTTAAAAAAAATTTTATTTATACACTAAAATTAGCCACTAGAATTAGTTACTACATATCATTTAAATCATTTTTAATATATATTTTATATTAGTGGCTGATTTTAGTGTACACGTAACATTGTTGGATTTAAATATATAAAAGTTCTAAAATGTTGGTTAAAGTGTCTTATATTGAATAGATTATAAGCAAAAAATAATTAACATAATAATTATATTATTAAAAATTAATCACTATATTAGTATATATATTACTAAATTTTTTATTTCATAATAAAAATTAAACAGACATGTGTTTTATTTAAAAAAATCAATAAACAAGCAAATCCTTCCATAATATTATTACAGAAAATTATGAATTATATAACTTACAAATTCATTACAAGGGACAACTATTAGTCTATTAAAGTAGACCTCAACTGATATTTCAATTAATCAGTTGCACATAGAAATTCCCTTTTTTTTTTTGTCAAAATCTCTCAAATTGGCCAACATAACATAGTTTCGTTTCCTCTTTTATATTTCCATTACTGGAGGAAGTAAAAGTACGCACTAACTAAAATCAAATATGAATGTTATATAAAATTGAAGTTCAGTTGAGTAATACAAACCTGAAATTCCAATATCATAACCGAAGATAATGCCTCCAGTGGCAGCCACCATACAAGACATAATCACAAAAGAAGTAATCCTGCCGCCGTATTCTCTCCCACTGCTCGCCGCTGTCAGTATCCCCACCGCCATAGTTAATATTATCGCGCAATAATAATTTCAATTCGCTCCTCTATTCATCAATAATATGGCGCAAATATATAATAGTTATATGGGTCTATTATATACATATATACTATATTGTTTCGACAAAATGTTTTTGATGTAGTTTACTTGCATAGCTGAACCACATAGTGCAGCCTTTCTTGACTGTACAATAGCAATAATAGAAGTAATAATATAATAATAAGATTAAATATAGCGAACCAATTTTTATTAGTTAGTTAATATTAATCAATTTTGGAATTTAGATAGGTAAAATGTATGATTTAAAATTTAAATTTTATAATTTAAAATAAAAATAAAATAAAATAATGTTAAAATAATTAACTGATGTTGATTGAAAAAATAATTATCTAATATTATTCTGATAATAATTATAATAATACACAACACAGTCAACACTTTAGCTGATTTCTATCGTCAACTAATGATGCTACAAGGTCACTTTCGTTATTTAGGGCTACAAAAAAAAGCATGTGGGTTGAACGTTGAAGTTCATTCTGATTTTGTGTCAACTTGAAAAGAGTAGAGAAAAAGAAAAGTAATCGAATTGCATTTCCTAGCGTCTGGGGTGTAGCGGTGTAGAAGATTATAATCATTAAATATAATTCCTTAATATGATCATGTAACGTTATACTAGCTATATAATAATATTCTAAATATATAATTATTAGATATACTTCTTTTATTTCAAAAGCTCGTAAAGTCAAACTTGTTGTGTTTCAGCTTGTTCCACAAAAACTCTTAACACAATGAACTAAGAAATAAATTTCTCAAAACAAAATAATACTTTTATGACGTTCAAAAAATCAGTAGACAGACAAAAATGTAATGTACATACTAAAAATTATTTATCAAGATTGTGGTCCAACTCTCGTCGAGTTACACTTGAGTCAAAATTAAAAAAAAAAATTGTCCAATTCATCGATAAAAAAAAAATAAAAAAAACCTTTAAACATAGAAAATTTAGATAACTTGAGAGCAACTTTCTTTATATCCTCAACATTAGAAAAATATAATCATAAACTAATACATTGTTTAAATATTTATGATAGAAAGAATTTAAGTATTATTTAAAAATTATTAGTTTATATTTTTAAAATAGTTAATTTAATTTGTTATATTTTAATTTTTTTATTTAGTTATATAAAACCTGAATAAATAATAAACAATTAATTAACAAATTAAAAGTGAACAAAAAAGACTACAAAATTTAAAATTTAAAATTTAAAAAATTACCAACAAAAATTTTATTTAAAAAATCAATCGTAGTCCAAAAATAAAAATAATTGTGAAAAAATGTGTACCAGCATTATAATTAACTGTACAGGTTTAAGTTTGTCCAATACTGCGTATGAGAAAAATAAAATTGTGGAAATAACTAGAAAAATATTTAGAATAAAAACCTGAACACTTATCTTAAAGATTTTGAGTTTAGGTGGGGTAAATGGGCGAAAGGACAAAAATGTCTCTTGTCCACTTAATACATAACGTGACTCACCCTCTTACTTACACAATTTCAATCATATTCCATTGAGAGTGAGAGAGAGCAACGAAGAAGAGAAGAGAGAAGAGAACCAAGCCCTTAACACTATTCACACTCAACGTCAATCTCACTTTTCTCTCAAATCGAAGCTCCGATCGAAGATCTGTTTGTGGCCACACGGTCACCTCATCATTCTCTTCGATTCTATATAACTTTTGCGGTGAGTACTCGCGAGAACTCTTATTCATTTTCGATTTTTCCTTTGTTTTCACGTTTTGGTATATATGGGGTTGAAGTTTGTGATTTTGATGCTTTAAGAGAAGCTCAATCTCAACTTCTAGTAGGGTTTTGACCCAAGATTACGTGGTATAAGGTAAGAAAACTCTTTTTCTTTGAATTTTTTAAATTATATGCGAAAATCTAGCTTAAAATGTGTAATATTGGCGTAATTAGATTGAGTAGAGTTGCTTGATTGATCATTTGGTGCGAAATTGGGTGCGTCACTTGATTGGAGGAGGATTGGCTAAGGCTTGATTGCATTGATTGAGGTTTGGGTTTAATTGGAGAGAAAATTCAAGGGATTTGAAACTGTCGTCAATGAAAATACAGATTTTAGTTTCAGGTAAACATTATATAACATTATGTGAAAACCTAGGTTAAACGACTTTAGGATAGTATTAAAATGGTATGATTGGTGTTGTAATGATATTAGTTTAGTGTGAATGCTTATGACAGATAATTAATGATTGTGAGTGAAATTATGGTCAGAGGCCTTAATCAAATGAATTATGTGTTTTGGTATGTTTTGAGGTTGAGCGATATATGTTGGATTGTGTTGAGGGATGGTTAATTATATGGATTTGATTGGTAAAAGGCTATTGAATGAAAATTGGGTCGGAGATTGTAATTGGATAAGTTTTGGTAAGTTTGTTGGTATTGATATATTGAATTGTGTTATGGTATGATGCTGAACTTGGAATTGATGTAAATTGGAGGTGGGTGACTTGATAGAGTGTAAATGATGGGTGAGATTTGGTTTATCATGGTGATAAAAGAGGTGGAATTGAGAAATGGTGAATTTGAGTTATGCAGAAAATTTAGATAAAAAGTGATTTTTAACTAATTTTGATGGGCCCTAACTTAGCGCTTGGAGTTCAGACTTGAGTGAAACTTGTCTTGAATTAAAATTGGTGATGAGTACTTTAAAACCGCTTAAGGATGGAGAAAAATGAATTTTGTAGAAAAAATTATAGAGGTTTAAAAATTAGTGTCAAAAATTAGAAATTCCAGATTTTGCAGCATACCAGAGTTTTTGCTAGTGTGCGTGCACACAAGGGTGTGCGTGCGCACAAGCTTCAAAGAGGTCTTTGGTCTGTGCATGTGCACATGTCCTGTTTTTTGCAAAATATTTTTTTTTACTGTTTAACCTTCTTAACAAACTTTTAACCCCTTGTAACTTCCATATCACATCCAATAACTAATTTTTACGCTTTGAAAAGAGTATAGGTGATAAACTCCATTTGTAGGGTTTATCTTGTGTTGACTTTAAGGGATTTTATGACCTTTTACCCACATTTATTCAATGAAATAGCATGGTTTCATGATTGTCTCCCAATTTGTGCTTAAGTGTGAAAACATGCTTTCTAGGTCCTTAATTAGCTAAATTTAATTCACCTTTGATTCCACTAGATGCCTTGACTTGTTTGTTAAGTGATTTCAGGTTGAAAAGGGCTAGGAGAGAATTAAAAGAGTGAGAGGAAAGCATACAAAGCGGGAGAAGATCATGAAAAGCCAAAGAATTGAATTCGCCCATAGACGCGCGTGCGCGCACCAGGCGCTTACGCGCACTCTGCGAAATGGCCCATGGAAGCGTACGCGTGCTGTGGGCGTACGCGTCGAGGCTGATACTTGATTTTTAAGTGAATTTGCACCCAGCGAATTCTCAGGAGCTGTGGGGTCCAGTTTGCAACCAACTTTGGCACCAAGGTGCTTTAAAAGGGCCAAAGATTGAAGAGCAAAGTGGGGATTCCATCATTCACACTCATTAGGATTAGTTTAGAGTTAGTTTTAAAGAGAGAAGCTCTCACTTCTCTCTAGGATTAGGATTAGGATTAGGTTTAGTTCTTAGATCTAGGTTTAATTCATGCTTTGATTTACTTTCCCTTTTGTAATTCTTCTCCCCCTACATCTCTTCTCTCTAGTTTAGTATTTCATTCTTGTAATTGTTTACTTTTGTTGTTGATGCACTCTTTCTTCCTCTATTTTCCTTTAATGCAATTTGAGGTAATTCATGTAGATCTTGTTTCCTTTAATTGTTGTTGTTTAATTACTTGTAATTGAGTAGTGTAGATTTAATTTCCTTGCAATTTTACTATGCTTTCCTTTTATGCCTTCCAAGTGTTTGATGAAATGCTTGGTTGGATTTTAGAGTAGAATTTTATGCTCTTGGCTTGGAAAGGTAACTTAGGAACTCTTGAGTTACTAATGTCCAAGTAATTGATGATTGGGATCCATTGACTCTAGTTCTCACTAATTGAATTAGTGGAGAGTTAGGACTTATGGATTAGGATTGATATAGCTCATTTGACTTTCCTTTACTATTAGTTAGAGGATGATTTAATGAGGTTGATCCTTGCCGATTCTCATATTGTGGTTAGTGATAGGGATAGAGATCCTTGACCACTAAATCTTGCCAAGACCTTTTTAGCCATTAGTTTACTTTCTTGCCATTTATCTTTCATGTTTCTTATCAAAACCCCAAAAATAACTCATAACCAATAACAAGACACTTTATTGCAATTCCAAGGGAGAACGACCTGAGGTTCAATACTTCGGTTTATAAATTTAGGGGTTTGTTTTAGTGACAAACAAATTTTTGTATGAAAGGATTATTGTTGGTTTAGAAACTATATTGCAATGAGATTTCATTTGTGAATTCTAGACCACACAAAAATCTAATCATCAAAATGGCGTCGTTGCCGGGAAATTGCAATGGTATTGTGTTATTGGTTATTGTATATATGTGAATATTGTGAATATGCTTGCCTTTTTGTCTCTTTGTTAGTTTTTGTTAGTTTTCTTTGTTTCTTATTTGATTTTATTTTCATTTTTTCTTGCTATCATGAATTCTCACTTTGGCTATGAGTTTGGTCCTAACTATGTTGTAGGAAATGAGGACTATAATGAAGATGTGTATCAAGGATGGGACAATCAAAGGTGGGAGGAGCCATATGCATGTGATCAATCCTTTTGGCAACAACCTCCACCAATGCACTATGAAGAAGAGTCATTCTATGATGCATACCAATCTAATGGCTATGGTGAATCTCCTTGTGACTTTCAAGAACCACCACCATATGCCTATGAATCATATTCTCAACATGAACCTCAACCACACTCACAAGCCCCCTATCACCAAACACCTCCACATGACCCTAATCCATATCCATCCTACCAACCACCTTTTGAACCATATGAGCCATACATGGAACCACCATTCCAATATCAATACTCCCAAGAGCCACCTCAATATACACTACCACATCCTTACCAAGAAGAACCTCCTTCCTATCATGAACCCTTTCTCCAAGACATTGAACCCTCTTATCCACCTCAATACTCAATGGATGAAACCCTTAGCCTTATACTTCAAGGGCAAGGAGAAATGCAAAGGGAGACACTAGAATTTGTGGCTACCTTGACCAAGGTAGTAAGCATTTTAGTCTCCCAATATTTGAGCACTCAAAGCACTCCCATGGTCACATGTGGAGAATCAATTGAAAAGCATAGCATGAAGGAGAGATTGGAAACTCCGGTGGAGAATGAGGAATGTCATTTTGTATTAGAGCAATTGGAGGAGCCTATGATCATTGAAGAAGAGGAAGAAGTGGTTTAAGATTTAGGAGATGCGGAACCTCCTTGGAAACTTAGAGTTGAAGAGAACCTCTCCAAGAAGATTGAATTGGATGTTGAGGAGGAGAGTGCACAACCTCCAAAATAATTTTTGAGTGAAGACTTGGAGGGAATGAAGCAAGAATTGAGTTCCCTTGGTGATTAAGACCATGCATCCAACCTTCTTGGTGGTGAATCCTTTGAATTTGAAGAACCTTCTCCCAATGAGATAGAAAGCAATGTGGAGGTAGATTTTTCTCAACCTCCCATTTATGATTTGAGTGATGGAGAAGAGCTAGATGAAAATGATGAACAAATGATTGAAAGTGAAGAAGTTTGTGAGAGGTGGAGACAATCAAGGAAAAACACAAGGGAGTAGAGCTTGCAAGGACATTGGAAATACCTCTCCCCAAGCCACCACCATCCATTCTTTCATTCAAGTGGGTAAATTCCTTATACTTAAGCTTTATTATCCCCCTTGAATATAGTTTACTTAAGACAGATGGTCAACTTAGAAATATTTGTGGATTTAAAAGCAAGAGGGAGATGGTTAGTGGTTGGCATTGTAAATCAAGGTTCATTATAGTGACATGTTCAAAGCTTAATATCAAAGGTTGGTATAGAGCTAAATCGCTTGGGTCTAGGAGCATGTTTGGCCACTTAAATGAGAATTCTAAGGTCACACCACCCGAATGGACTAATAATGATTATAAACTTCAAGACGGGTGTGAAAATAAAGTGTGGGATCCCGGATCGCACAAGGAGAATCAATTTTGGGAGCCCATAGTTTGTGAGGAACTCCACCCAAGCTTGGAGTTATTAATTTTGAAGAATGGTGCTTATTGGAGACTCAAGCATTGGTGGATGTTCCAAGATAGCTTCAAGCACAAGCCACCTTGAGAGGAGCTCCCCAAAAGTCCAACTTAAAGACAATAAACAAAAGTGCTAGGTGGGAGACACCCCACCATGGTAAATTCTTTTCATTTTCTCTTTTGTAAATATTGGTAGAATTAGTTTAATTTCATGTTTTGTTTAGTTATTTGAGTTTAATTAGTATTTTAGTATGTTAAATAAGGTTTTAGGGTGTTTTGGTAGCTGTTTGGAGGTTTGGAATGCTTGGTTTGGTGCAAGAACTTGGAAAAATTTTGAAAAACAGAGCACCATCCACGCATACGCGCACAGTGCGCGTATGCGTGCCCAAGCTTTTTCGGCCATTTCACGCGCACGCGCACATAACGCATCCGCGTGGATGCAGAAGTTCCACCCGTAGCTAGCTAATGACCTAAGAGTTGCGCCTGCACTGTGCGAACTTTGTGCTTGAGGCACAAACACCAACCCGAGCGTAAGCGCGATGGACACGTACGCGCCTCATCTTCGGTTTACCAGGAATGTGTAGGCGTGCCTTGCGCGTACGCGTCGCGTCCATTGCACTACCATCCACGCGTGCGTGCCATGCGCGCGTACGCGCGGATGTCCTTCCTTCAACACATCTCTTTTCTTCTCCTCTTTCCATTTCTTTCCTCCTCCTTTCTTCTTCCCTTCTTCTACCCCTCATCCAACACTCCCAAACACCATTGATAACCATTTATTTTAGTTAACTAATTAGTTAGTTAGTTAGTTGATTATTTAGTTTTAGTTAGTTTTCATTTCATTTTCTCTTTTTCATTGTAAGTGTTGGATTGCTATTCTTGTTTACCATTAATTGCTGCTGAGTATTAAAAAGGGATGCTATCTTAACATCATTATGTTTATAATCTTTGTTGGATTCTATTGTTGAGGTTATATTTTGCTACTTGATTTTGAGTTTTTCATGCTTACCTTTTAAGAATACCAAGTGATGAGAATTGCCTTCGAGCTTGTAACTCTTCTTGAATTGCATGATTTGGCCACCATGTGATTTGAACCTTATTCTTTGATTAGGCAAACTCTTGATATTGGATGTTGTGCATTTACTTTAATGCATTGTAATTCATGATCATATGCATCCATAGGCTTTAGCTTGAATGCTTTCATGCTTCTTTAATGCTTGTTTTACCTTACAAGTCCATTTAAAGCATCTCAAGCACACTAGGATAAGTGAAGTGCATGCTTCTTTTGTGACATAACTTTTATGCTAATGTGTGTTCTAAACCGCGTAATTTAGAATTCACATACCTAATATTTCCTAATGTCACACTAATTCACTCACTCAATTCTAGTGATTACTACCTCATTCCAACAATTATGCTTCCTTGCTTTTGTCTCTTCTTATCTTATGGTGTTATTTTCTATTTTTCATGAACAATGCACCACAAGCAAACATGGAAGTGGAAGAAAGAACATGCAGCAACCAGGTTGACCTACCAGTTGAAGGTAGCAATCCAGAGAGTCACCGTACCCCCTTGCTCATCTTTGAATGCACCGAGGATGGTGCAAACTTTCAAGTGTGGGGAGGTCGTCCGACCAATTGGCGATTTTGTGTGACAAATTTCTAATCCCAACACTTTTGCATTTCATTTTTTTAGGTCTTTTAGGATTTTTGTTTCATTTTCTTATTTTTGCATATATATTCACAATAAGCTTAGTCAAAATAATGAAATTTTTCGAGAAAATTAGGATTTTTACTTGCATTTTCTTAATTTTGCATATATATACAAAATAAACTTAGTCAAAATAATGAAAATTTTCAAGATTTCTATCTATAGGGCATCTCAATTGGTTTGAGTGAAAAACTTTTTCATAGAACTTGCTTGAATTATATATATTGTGGATCATGTTTTTGAGCTAAGAACACAAGCTTGTGAGACTTGAGCCTGATGGTGTGGTTACATTTTATAACCACTTATTTTTCCTTCTTGTGTGCATTATTCTCTTTCTATGATTGTGATCTTTGATTTGTTTGATTTTTTATGTCCATTATTTTGTGTATTCATGCATTTATATGATTGAGGCCATTGTTTCATTAGCTCACTTACCCAAATAGCCTTACCTTTTATCTTCCATTGTTAGCTAACTTTGAGCCTACGATTAACCCACTTTGTCTTTAATTTAGCACATTACAAGCCTTAAAGCGAAAAACAATAAATGTCCTTAATTTGGATCTTTGATTAGCTTAGGCTAGTATGTGTGAGTATCATTTAAGAGTGGGAAAACTTGGGACATTGGTTGGGAAGAAGGGTGTGATTTTGTTTTGTGTTTCTATATTCAGATATTGGATACATACTCATGTGTTAATTAAATATAAAACCATATGTATTGATGTTCTTGTATATAGAAAGAAAAAAATGAGAAAAACAAAAGAAAATGAAAAGAAAAAGAAAAGAAAAAGAAAAATAATATGGAAAAGAAAAGAAAAAAAATAGAAAAAGAAAGAAGAAGAGAAAGAAAGGAATAAAAAGGGGAAAAAATGCCCTAAAGCAAAGTGAAGCTCAATAAAATCAATGCATATGTGTTGTGAAATGAAAAGAAAATACATGAGTATGTGAAAAAGTAAAAAATAGATAGTTAGGTTAAAACTTAATTGTATAGGATGTCATAGGCTAGGTGGGAAGTCTAAGCTTATCAAAGATTCAAATTTCGAGCTCACTTAACCATATATGCATCCTACCTTGACCCTAACCCCATTACAACCTAAAGAAAAGACCTCATGATACTTGTATGCATGCATGAAATATATGTCGATTGTTAGAAGAGAAACAAATCTTAGAAAACATGATTAGGAGAGAATTAAGAGAATCAACCCTAAAAACTTGAGCGAATAGAGTGCAAACACATCCGGTGAGGGTTCGATTGCTCGATTACATGTTTCCACCTACAATCATCAATTTTCATGCAAGTTTGTAAAAATCTTTAATAACTCAATTCAATTATGGATTAGACTTGCTAGTCCTTAGCCCTTGTGCATATATGCTTCTTGGGAATTGATTTATTTTGACCAAGCAATTGCATTCATTTAGATAGTTGCATATAGATAGATTGCATTTAGTTAGTTTCCATTAAATAAATGCCATACCCTTACTTCATTCTTGGTTTAAGCATGAGGACATGCTTGGTTTAAGTGTGGGGAGGTTGATAAACCCCATTTGTAGGGTTTATCTTGTGTTGAATTTAAGGGATTTTATGACCTTTTATCCATATTTATTCAATGAAATAGCATGGTTTCATGATTGTCTCCCAATTTGTGCTTAAGTGTGAAAACATGCTTTCTAGGTACTTAATTAGCTAAATTTAATTCACCTTTGATTTCACTAGATGCCTTGACTTGTTTGTTAAGTGATTTTAGGTTGAAAATGGCTAGGAAAGAATCAAAGGAGTGAGAGGAAAGCATACAAAGTGGAGAAGATCATGAAAAGCCAAAGAATTGAATTCGCCCATGGACGTGCGCGCACCAGGCGCTTACGCGTAGGGGTGAAAATTACCGAACCGGACCGAAAATTACCGCAGAACCGAACCGAATTTTACAACAACCGATCAGAAAACCGAAAAAACCGGTTTTTTTCGGTTTTTTTCGAAGTATACCGATCGGTTCGGTTCGGTTTTCGGTTGACTCGGAAGAAACCGAACCGAACCGAACCGAACCGAAAAATGAGGGTTCAATGGTGTGTTTTTACTAAGTTGCCCTTTAACCTAGGTATAAAAGGGCAACTTCACACACAACCCTGGCCTTCTTCCTCTCTTTTACGCGAAATTACAATTTGGAGCCCTAGCTTTCTTCCTCTGTTGCTGTTCTTCTCTTCCACGGTTCCACACTTCCACCTTCGATTCCACCATGCTCGAGAGAAGGAGACCCTGAAGGAGAACCCTACCTCTCTTCTTCTCTTCAGTCATCGCCGTCGCAGGGTCGCCGTCGCTGGGTCGCCGTCACTGCCTCGCTGGGTCGCCGTCGCCGAGGAGCAATCCATTCACCGAGAAGCAGTCCTGTTACCGAGCAGCAGTCCAGTCGCCAAAAAAGACTCCAGTGGCCGTCGCAGTCCAACTCGAGCGCCGAGCACTCCTGTCACCAAGCCATCTCCTGCAGAAAGCAACTCCACAATGTCTTCTTCGGAGGTTAGAAATTCTGAACAATTATTTTTAGAGATTCTGTTTATGCTTGATTTAACCTGAACAATTGTTTTTACAAATTCTGTTTGTGGTTATGATTTTTAGAAATTCTGTTTGTGCCTTTGTGGTTATGTTTTTTTAGAAATTCTGAATTTTACTTCCTCTTTTTTGCTTCTTAGCTTTTAGCTGATAATGAATTTGTTGTTACTTCTGCTATAAGTGAATCTTTGCAGTGCATTATTGAATTGTAGCTGTTATAAGTGTTGTTGTTGCTTCTAATTTAGCTATTTATTGTTGTTGCTGCTACTGATAATTTTATTTATACCAATTCCTATGAATCTGAACTTGTTCTAAAGGTTAAACTATGTATGCTTGTTAAAGAAAATTGGATTATGCATTGATAATAGAGCCAAGAAGTAGTATATTTGGAACATTAGGCAAGAAAAGAAACAAAAAATCATTGGATTATGGCAATTGAGTATGATCAAGTTTTGCTGTTAGATTGCTTAATTAGAACTAATACTACATACCAGAATATCTTTAACTTGCAGTGTGCAATTTGATATTTATTTCTTCTTGCCATGTTTGATGTCTAGTGTCTAGTCCAGTTTTTGGAAGCTTGGTTTCCTAACCAGCTACTCTTAATACCTGGTGATTTGTGTGTGTCTCTCTCTCTGTCACAGTTTTTGTTGTTGGAACAAAACAGAGTTTTGTTGTTTGTGTTGCTCAATATTAATCTTCAATATTACCTACCTGTCTAGTTATTTTGAAAACTGACGAATCATTTAGCTTGAAAAACATATTTTCTATTTTAAAAACAGAGAAATAAAAATATAATGCTATTGACCCTAAATTTTGAGGGTTATAATATTTTAAAAAGAAAAAAAAAGAGTGATTTCCAATATGAGATAATTAATAGTGTAAGGGTGTTGCAGGGAAGTTCAGACCCAAAAAGGGTGCTGTTATTCTGAATTTATGGACCACCTTAACACTAGTACTATTTTTGATTGATTTGAGAAAAGGTTTTGGGTTGTATTGAAAGGTAAGTTATCCAATATTAGAAGCAGAAACAAAAAGTGAGTAGTCTTAGAACTTAGAAGTGATGAGTTGTCATACATGAAGGTGAAAGTTGCTGAAGGTTTTTTTGTTTTTATTTTTAACTGTGTGACAAGAAACACATCACTTGCTTGTGAAGCAAATGTTATTCTCGGCCAATGCAAAGGTTTTAAAGTGATTATTATTAGTAGTAAGCGTTAGCGTTTCTATTAGAGATTGGGTTAGACATATACATAATTATGCATTAGCTTGTCTTATTAGGTTTGATCATGCATTAGCTTGTCTTATTACAGATTAATTATGAATTAGATAACACATATACATTCATGCATAATACATGCTTGAGAATTAAATCTTAAAGCAGTATTGCTGGAGGTTCATGATGTTTGGGTGAGCAAAAATTGATTGATCATATAAATGCATGATTTTTTATTTATACATGCCATAGAATGTTTTGTGGTCATGGGCTCATGGCTTCTGCTTTTGGGGACTTTCAAGAATGCACCTTCATTTGGTTTTTTTATTTTTTATTTTATGTATATTATTTTAATCTCTTCATATTTATATATATTTTTGGGTGGTCTATTAGAGCTGTTAATGAATTTAAATTCTGTTGATTATATGGCAGTTGGTGACTCTTAATGATGCTTGTTTTGTTGGACTGTTAGAGCTGTTAATGATGCATGTTTTGGTGGTCTGTTAGAGCTGTTAATGATGCTTGTTTTGGTGGTCTGTTAGAGCTGTTAATGAATTTAAATTCTGTTTATATATATATGCAGCCAACAAGCAATGAGGTGCCCAGTGAGCGGACGCCTGAAGTTGGGGGTGAAATTGTTGAGTCCGCGGTACGTTCTTCAACGGACAGCGGCGTGCTTACCAAACCCCCGCCCCATCCTAGATCAAAGAAGAGGAAGGTTCATTCAACTAATGTGGGTGCAAATCCGGGAGCAACTCCAACAAATCCATCTCCAAGCACTGTGGAAACTGATGAAGAGGATAGCAAGGATGAAGCTAATGAAGGTAACAGAAAACCTTCTAGACCTAGATCTTGGACTTGGGAACACTTTACAAGGGATCCTAAGTCCAACCCATCACATCCTAGGGCTAAATGTAATTGGTGTGGTGCATCATATGCATGTGACTCTCATAGAAATGGTACAACTAATATGCGTTATCATTTGTTAAACCAATGTAAAAAATTTCCTAGGGAGTCGGGTGACCCTAGTCAAACAATCCTTACCTTCCAACAAAAAAAAGAGGGTGAAGGGGTATTTACTGCAGTTACTTTTGATGCTGAAATGTGTAGAAAAGCCCTTGCTAGGATGATAATTGTTGATGAGCTACCATTCAAGTTTGTTGAGGGGGAGGGATTTAGATTCTATATGAGTATTGTGCAACCTAGATTTCCACTTCCGGGAAGGATTACTGTTGCTAAGGACTGTTGGAATCTCTATATTAGTGAGAAGAATAGGTTGAAAACTGTGTTCAAGCAACCGAATCAATCTGTTTGTTTAACTACTGATTGTTGGACTTCTGTGCAAAATCTGAATTATATGTGTCTCACTGCTCATTACATTGATCATGATTGGAAATTGCAAAAGAGGATTATTAATTTTTGTCTTATTAAAAACCACAAGGGAGAAACAATTGGTAGAAAGATTGAGAGATGTCTTTTGGGGTGGGGGATATCTAGAGTGTTCACAATTACTGTTGATAACGCTAGTTCTAATGATACTGCAATATCTTACCTAAGAACTAGAATGGAGGATTGGAATTTACATCCTATGAAAGGAGAGCATTTGCATGTTAGGTGTTGTGCACATATTCTTAATCTTGTTGTTAATGATGGATTGAAAGAGATGCATGAATCTATTAGCAAGATAAGAAATGCTATTAGATATGTGCGTGCTTCCCCTAGTCGTATGAATAGGTTCAAAAACTTCATTAAAGAAGCTAGGATACAAGACAAGTGTACTGTCCAACTCAATGTTCCCACTAGATGGAACTCTATATACACCATGCTTGAAAGTGGTTTGAAGTTTCAAAAGGCGTTCAAGAGGCTAGGGGAGAGAGATACAGAATATGCTCTAATGCAAGGTGGTATTCCGAGGAATATTGATTGGGACAATGCAAAACACTTTATGGAATTCTTGAAAATTTTTCATGATGTTACAAAGAGTGTGTCTGGTAGTTTGCTTGTGACTTCTTCTCAATATTTTCATGAGTTTTGTAAGATTTTGCGTGTGTTCAAAGCTTCTTGTGGTAGTCGAGATCCATTGCTTGGGAGTATGGCTGAGAGGATGAAGCTTAAGTATGACAAGTACTGGGGTAACATTAAAAATATCAACATGATGATTTTTGTTGCTGTGATTCTTGATCCTAGATACAAGTTGAAGTTTGTCAACTTTAGCTTTGAAAAGCTATATGATAAGGATGATGCTGATTTTTTGGGTGCAAAAGTGAAAGAAACCTTCTCCAAGATGTTTGAATGCTATATGAATGCAAATAATGGGGAAGATCTTTTATTTCAACAACAATGGATGGTGCATCAGATGTGGGAGTACCTGATGGCGACATGGCTGGTGATTTTTTTAAGGAGGTGCATTTTCATGAAATCATCAACAAGAATGAGGTGGATTTGTATTTGATGGATGGTTTAGAGAAGCCTGGTGATCAAAATACTTTTGACATATTGAATTGGTGGAAGGTAAATTCTAGCAAGTATCCTATCTTATCCCAAATAGCTAGAGATGTCTTAGCAATGCCGGTCTCAACTGTTGCTTCAGAATAAGCTTTTAGCACTGGTGGAAGAGTGCTTAACAACTATAGGAGTTCTTTAACTCCAAAGACAGTTGAGGCATTGATATGCACACAAAATTGGCTTCGTGCTTCTCCAATGACAACTGATTTTGAGGAGCTTATTGAAGAGTTTGAGAAACTTGAATTAGGTATGCAAAAAATAAATTTGTAGTTCCTTTCATGGTTTATGTTTATAATCTATAATCTATATTATATTTATAATCTATAATGATTTTCTTGTTTTATTTTTGTAGAAATTGCACCAACCGGAGAAGATGAGGATGAGTCTGGTGTGGATTCAGATTAAGCATGCTGGTTGATTGGCTGTTTGGTTTTTATTTGTTTTAAAGTGACTGTTGTGGTTTAAAGTGTGTTTATTTTTGTTGTTTTTTTGGACATTTTTAATTGCCTTTGTTTTATATTTAATTAAGTTGAATTTGTACTGGATTTGGATATGATATACTCTTGTTATTCTGGTTTATTGAAGGTTTTAAATTTTATTTTATAATATTTTAAATTCTGTTTATTAGGTATAAAAAAACCGAAAAAATCGACCGAACCAAACCGCTGTTGGTTCGGTTCGGTTCGGTTCGGTTGTCCAGAGAGTAACCAACCGAATGGTTGATATCAGCATTCAACCGATCAGGTCGGTTCGGTTTGTTTTCGGTCCAAAACCGAACCAAACCGAACCGATTACACCCCTACTTACGCGCACTCTGCGAAATGGCCCATGGACGCGTACACGTGCTGTGCATGTACGCGTCGATGCTAATACTTGAATTTTAAAAGAATTCGCACCCAGCAAATTCTCAGGAGCTGTGAGGCCCAGTTTGCAACCAACTTTGGCGCCAAGGTGCTTTAAAAGGGCCAAGGATTGAAGAGCAAAGGGGGATTCCATCATTCATACTCATTAGGATTAGTTTAGAGTTAGTTTTAGAGAAAAGCTCTCACTTCTCTCTAGGATTAGGATTAGGATTAGAATTAGGTTTAGTTCTTAGATCTAGGTTTAATTTATGCTTTGATTTACTTTTCCTTTTGTAATTCTCCCCCTACATCTCTTCTCTCTAGTTTAGTATTTCATTCTTGTAATTGTTTACTTTGTTGTTGATGTACTCTTTCTTCCTCTATTTTTCTTTAATGCAATTTGAGGTAATTCGTGTAGATCTTGTTTCCTTTAATTGTTGTTGTTTAATTACTTGTAAGTGAGTAGTGTAGATTTACTTTCCTTACCATTTTACTATGCTTTTCTTTTATAGCTTTCAAGTGTTTGATGAAATGCTTGGTTGGATTTTAGAGTAGAATTTTATGCTCTTGGCTTGGAAAGGTAACTTAGGAACTCTTGAGTTACTAATGTCCAAGTAATTGATGATTGGGATCCATTGACTTTAGTTCTCACTAATTGAATTAGTGGAGAGTTAGGACTTATGGACTAGGATTGATATAGCTCATTTGATTTTCCTTTACTATTAGTTAGAGGATGATTTAATAAGGTTGATCCTTGTCAATTCTCATATTGTGGTTAGTGATAGGGATAGAGATCCTTGACCACCAAATCTTGTGACGAGCGGATAATTTATACGCTTTTTGGCATTGTTTTTAGGTAGTTTTTAGTAGGATCTAGCTACTTTTAGGGATATTTTCATTAGTTTTTATGCTAAATTCACATTTCTGGACTTTACTATGAGTTTGTGTGTTTTTCTGTGATTTCAGGTATTTTCTGGCTGGAATTGAGGGACCTGAGCAAAACTCTGATAAAAGGCTGACAAAGGACTGCTGATGCTGTTGGATTCTGAACTCCCTACACTCAAAATGGATTTTCTGGAGCTACCAAACTTCAAATGGCGCGCTCTCAACGGCATTGGAAAGTAGACATATAGAGCTTCCCAGCAATATATAATAGTTTATACTTTATTCGAGATTAGATGATGCAAACTGGCACTCAACGCCAGTTCCATGTTGCATTCTAGAGTCAAACGCCAGAAACACGTCACGAACCAGAGTTGAACGCCAAAAACACGCTACAACGTGGAGTTCAACTCCAAGAGAAGACTCTACACGTGTAAAGCTCAAGCTCAACCCAAGCACACACCAAGTGGGCCCCGGAAGTGAATTTCTGCATCAATTACTTACTTCTATAAACCCTAGTAGCTAGTCTAGTATAAATAGGACATTTTACTATTGTATTAGACATCTTTGGATTATTTTTTGGTTTACCTTAGGATCCTTTGATCACGTTCATGGGGGCTGTCCATTCGGCCATGCCTGGATCTTCATCACTTATGTATTTCTAACGGTGGAGTTTCTACACACCATAGATTAAGGGTGTGGAGCTCTGCTGTACCTCGAGTTTTAATACAATTACTACTATTTTCTATTCAATTTGGCTTATTCTTATTCTAAGATATTCGTTGCACTTCACCATGACGAATGTGATGATCCGTGACACTCATCATCATTCTCACCTATGAACGCGTGACTGACAACCACTTCCGTTCTACCTTAGACCAAACGCATATCTCTTGGATTCCTTAATCAGAATCTTCGTGGTATAAGCTAGAATTGTTGGCGGCATTCATGAGAATCCGAAAAGTCATGAGAATCCGAAAAGTCTAAACCTTGTCTATGGTATTCTGAGTAGGATTCAGGGATTGAATGGCTGTGACGAGCTTCAAACTCCCGATTGTTGGGCGTTATGACAAACGCAAAAGAATCAATGGATTCTATTCCGACATGATCGAGAACCGACAGATGATTAGCCGTGCTGTGACAAGAGCATTTGGACCTTTTTTATTGAGAGGATGGGATGTAGCCATTGACAACGGTGATGCCCTACATACAGCTTGCCATGGAAAGGAGTAAGAAGGATTGAAAGTAAGAATGCAGTATGTTGTAGAGATTCAACAGGGACAAAGCATCTCCATACACTTGTCTGAAATTCTCACCAATGATTTACATAAGTATTTCCATCATTATTTTCTGTTTATTTATTATTACTATTCAAAAATTCCATAACCATTTATTATCTGCCTAACTGAGATTTACAAGATGACCATAGCTTGCTTCATACCAACAATCTCCGTGGGGTCGACCCTTACTCACGTAAGGTTTATTACTTGGACGACCCAGTGCACTTGCTGGTTAGTTGTGCGAAGTTGTGACAAAGTGTGATTCATGTTTGGGAGCGCTATCAAGTGTATTGGCGCCATTGTTGATGATCACAATTTCGTGCACCAAGTTTTTTGCGCCGTTGCCGGGGATTGTTCGAGTTTGGTTAACTGACGGTTCATCTTGTTGCTCAGATTAGGTAATTTTCTTTTTGTTTTATTTTCAAAAAATTTTCAAAAATCTTTCAAAAAACTTTTTACTTCTATTTTCGAAAAACTATTCTAAATTTTTAAGAATGAGTTCTAGTGTTTCATGAAGCATGTTGAAGCTTGGCTGGCTGAAAAGCCATGTCTAACTCAATTGGATTGAGGCTTCCCCTTATCAGTATATGGAGTTGGATGAAGTATCAACTGTTGCATGCCTAATTTATATCCTAAAGCTGGCTGACTATTAAGTCATGTCCAACTCCTGGATCAGAGCTTTAGGCTAACATTGAAAGATTCCTGGAATTCTTATTAAAAATTTTGAATTTCTTATTTTGCTTTTTCCTATAAAATTTCGAAATTTTTTTTGCAAAATCATAAAATCAAACAAATATTTTGTGTTTCTTGTTTGAGTCTAGAGTCAAATTTTAATTTTGGTGTCAATTGCATGTTTTTAAAATTTATACATTCTTCATGATCTTCAAGTTGTTCTTGACAAGTCTTCTTGTTTGATCTTTAAATTTTCTTCTTTTGTGTCTTTTGTTGTTTTTTATATGCATTCTTGCATTCATAGTGTCTAAACATGAAAAATTTCTAAGTTTGGTGTCTTGCATGTTTTTTTTCTTGAAAATTTTTCAAAAATAAGTCTTGATGTTCATCTTGATCTTCAAAGTGTTCTTGGTGTTCATCTTGACATTCATAGTGTTCTTGCATGCATCATGTGTTTTGATTCATAATTTTCATGTTATGAGTCATTTTTTTGTTTTTCTCTCTCATCATTAAAAATTCAAAAATAAAAAATATATTTTCCTTATTTTTCTCATAAATTTCGAAAATTTGAGTTGACTTATACAAAAATTTTTAAAATAAGCTATTTCTTATAAGTCAAGTCAAAATTTTCAATTTTAAAAATCTTATTTTTTTTGAAAACTTTTTCAAAAATCAAATCTTTTTCATTTTTTACTATTTTTCGAAAATTTTGAAAATTAATTTTCAAAATATTTTTCTTAATTTTATTTCAATTTTTCAAAAACTTCACTAACAATTAATGTGATTGATTCAAAAAAATTTTAAAGTTGGTTACTTTCTTGTTAAGAAAGGTTCAATCTTTAAATTCTAGAATCATTTCTTTTAGTTTCTTGTTAGTCAAGTAATTAAATTTAATTTTAAAAATCAAATCTTTTTCAAAAATATCTTTTCAACCATATCCTTTCAAATAATATCTTTTTCAAAAATTTGATTTCAAAATATCTTTTCTAACTTCTTATTTCTTCAAAATTGATTTTCAAATTTTTTTCAACTAACTAATTGACTTTTTGTTTGTTTCTTATCTTTTTCAAAATCACCTAACTACTTTTCCCTCTCTAATTTTCAAAAATTTCTCCCTCCTTTTCAAAATTCTTTCTTAATTAACTAATTGTTTCAAATTTTAATTTTAATTTTATTTCCCCTTTTATTTTTGAAAATCACTAACCCTTTTTCAAAATTAATTTTCGAAATTCTCTCCCTCTCCTCTTCTTCTATTTATTTACTAACACTTCTCTTCTACTCAAGAATTCGCACCTATCTTCCCCCTTGTGTTTGGATTCTTGACTATTTTCCTTCTTTTATTCCCTTCTTCTTCTACTAACATAAAGAAATTTCTATACTGTGACATAGAGGATTTCTCTTCCTTTTTTGTTCTCTTCTTTCTCATATGAGCAGGAACAAGGAAAAAGGCATTCTTGTTGAAGCTGATCCGGAACCTGAAAGGACTCTGAAGAGGAAAATAAGAGAAGCTAAATTACAACAATTCAGAGACAACCTTATTAAAATTTTCGAACAAGAAAAGGATATGGCAGCCGAACCCAACAACAATAATGCAAGGAGGATGCTTGGTGATTATACTACACCTACTTCCAAGTTTGATGGAAGAAGCATCTCAATCCCAGCTATTGGAACAAACAATTTTGAGCTGAAACCTCAACTAGTTGCTCTAATGTAACAGAACTGCAAGTTCCATGGACTTCCATCAGAAGATTCCTACCAGTTTTTAACTGAGTTCTTACAGATCTGTGAGACTGTTAAGACTAATGGAGTAGATCCTGAAGTCTACAGGCTCATACTTATCCCTTTTGCTGTAAGAGACAGAGCTAGAACATGGTTGGACTCACAGCCTAAAGATAGCTTGGACTCATGGGATAAGCTGGTCGCGGCCTTCTTGGCTAAGTTCTTTCCTCCTCAAAAGCTGAGCAAGCTTAGAGTGGATGTTCAAACCTTCAAACAAAAAGATGGTGAATCTATCTATGAAGCTTGGGAAAGATACAAGCAGATGACCAAGAGGTGTCCTTCTGACATGCTTTCAGAGTGGACCATTTTGGATATATTCTATTATGGTCTATCTGAGTTCTCTAAGATGTCACTGGACCATTATGCAGGTGGATCCATCCACTTAAAGAAAATGCCTACAGAAGCTCAAGAACTCATTGACATGGTTGCAAATAACCAATTAATGTACAATTCTGAGAGGAATTCTGTGAGTAATGGGACGCCTCAGAGGAAGTGAGTTCTTGAAATAGATGCTCTGAATGCCATATTAGCTCAGAATAAAATGTTGACTCAGCAAGTCAACATGATTTCTCAAAGTCTGAATGGATGGCAAAATGCATCCAACAGTACTAAAGAGGCATCTTCTAAAGAAGAAGCCTATGATCCTGAGAACCCTACAATGGCAGAGGTAAATTACATGGGTGAACCTTATGGAAACATCTATAATTCATCATGGAGAAATCATCCAAATTTCTCATGCAAGGATCAACAAAAGCCTCAACAAGGCTTTAATAATGGTGGAAGAAATAGGCTTAGCAAAAGCAAGCCTTTTCCATCATCTTCTCAGCAACAGACAGAGAATTCTGAGCAGAGTACCTCTAACTTAGCAAACATAGTCTCTTATCTGTCTAAGGCAATTTTAAGTTTCATGAGCAAAACAAGGTCCTCTATCAGAAATTTGGAGGCACAAGTGGGCCAGCTGAGTAAGAAAGTAACTGAAACTCCTCCTAGTACTCTCCCAAGCAATACCGAAGAGAATCCAAAAAGAGAGTGCAAGGCCATTGATATAATCAACATGGCCGAACCTAGGGAGGAAGGATAGGACGTGAATCCCAACGAGGAAGACCTCATCGGACGTCTCTCAAGCAAGAAGGAGCTCCCTATTGAGGACCCAAAAGGATCTGAAGGTCATATAGAGACCATAGAGATTCCATTAAACCTCCGTCTGCCATTCATGAGCTCTGAAAACTATTCTTCCTCTGAAGAGGATGAAGATGTAACTGGAGGGCAAGTTGTTCAATATCTAGGAGCTATCATGAAGTTGAATGCCAAGTTGTTTGGTAATGAGACTTGGGAAGGTGAACCTCCCTTGCTCATTAATGAACTAGATACATGGATTCAGCAAACTTTACCTCAAAAGAGACAAGATCCTGGTAAATTCTTAATACCCTGTACCATAGGCACCATGACCTTTGAGAAGGCTCTGTGTGACCTAGGGTCAGGCATAAATCTTATGCCACTCTCTGTAATAGAGAAGCTGGGGATCATTGAGGTACAACCTGCCATATTCTCATTACAAATGGCAGACAGGTCAGTAAGACAAGCTTATGGATTAGTAGAGGACGTGTTAGTAAAGGTTGAAGGCCTTTACATCCCTGATGATTTCATAATCTTAGACACTAGGAAGGAGGAGGATGAATGCATCATCCTTGGAAGACCATTCCTAGCCACAGCAGGAGCTGTGATAGATGATAACAGAGGAGAATTAGTCCTTCAATTGAATGGGGACTACCTTGTGTTTAAGACCCAAGGGTGTTCTTCTGTATACATGGAGAGGAAGCATGAAAAGCTTCTCTTAGTACAGAGTCAAATAAGGCCCCCACAATCAAACTCTAAATTTGGTGTTGGGAGATCCCAACAATGCTCTGAGGATTTGTGAGGCTCCATGAGAGCCCACTGTCAAGCTATTGACATTAAAGAAGCGCTCATTGGGAGGCAACCCAATTTTTATTTATCTAATTTTATTTTTCTTTTATTGTTCTTTTATGTTTTATTAGGTTCATGATTATGTAGAGTCATAAAATAAATACTAAAATTAAAAACAGAATCAAAAACAGCAGAAGAAAAAGCACACCCTGGAGAAAGGGCTTACTGGCATTTAAACGCCAGTAAGAAGCATCTGGCTGGCGTTCAACGCCAGAACAGAGCATGGATCTAGCGTTGAACGCCAGAAACAAGCAGCATCCTGGCGTTTAAACGCCAGGAATACACCCTGAGGAGAGCTGGCGCTGAACGCCAGAAACAAGCATGAAACTAGCATTCAACGCCAGAAACATGCTGCAAATGGGCATTGAATGCCCAAAACAAGCATAAAGCTGGCATTCAACGCCAGAAACAAGCATCAATCTGGCGTTGAACGCCAGGATTACATGCAGAGGGCATTTTACACGCCTCATTGGTGCATGGATGATAATCCTTGACACCTCAGGATCTGTGGACCCCACAGGATCATCTCAGGATCTGTGGACCCCACATGATCCTTACCTACCTCAACTCACCCTCTCTCTCTTTTTCACACAATCCAATAAACACTCTTCCCCAAAACCCTTCACCAATCACCTCAATCTCTCTTTTCCATTACCTCTTCACCACTCACATCCATCCACTCTTCCCCATAAACCCCACCTACCTTCAAAATTTAAAATCTCTTTCCCACCAAACCCACCCTAAATGGCCGAAACTACTCCCTCTCCCTTCACTATATAAACACCTCTATCCCTCTTTATTTTCACACAACACTACCCTCTCTTCTCCCTCTTGGCCGAAACCTACACCTCTCTCCCTCTCCTCCATATCTTCTTCTTCTTCTTCATCTATTCTTTCTTTTCTTTGCTCAAGGATGAGCAACATTCTAAGTTTGGTATGATAAAAGCATAGCTTTTCTATTTTTCCATAACCATTGATGGCACCTAAGGCCAGAGAAACCTCAAGAAAAAGGAAAGGGAAGGCAATTGCTTCCACCTCTGAGTCATGGGAGATGGAGAGATTCATCTCAAGGGTCCATAGTTCAGTAGTAGAACATTTGACTGCACATCAAGAGAGCCCACTCATGGACCTCAACAGGAGCATGAGGAATTCCCTCATCAAGAAATCCCTGAGATACCTCAGGGGATACATTTTCTTCCACACAATTATTGGGAGCAACTAAGGATAGGAGCACCAAAATTACTAGCGATCAAGCAACAAAGGCAAGGAAGAGATATAGAGGAGCTCAAGAGCACCTTTGGTTCTTCAAGAAGGCGCCACCATCACTAAGGTGGACTCATTCCTTAACTTCCTTGTTCTTATCTCTCTGTTTTTCGGTTTTTGAGCTTTATGCTTGTCTATGTTTGTGTCTTTATTACATGATCATTAGTATTTAGTAACTGTGTCTTAAGGCTATGAATAATTCCATGAATCCTTCACCTCTCTTAAATGAAAAATTTTTTTAATATAAAAGAACAAGAAGTACATGAGTTTCGAAATTATCCTTGAATTTAGTTTAATTATATTATATTGATGTGGCGACAATACTTTTTATTTTCTCAATGAATGCTTGAACAGTGCATATTTTTTATCTTGTTGTTTATGAATATTAAAATTGTTGGCTCTTGAAAGAATGATGAAAAAGAGAAATGTTATTGATGATCTAAAAAATCATAAAATTGATTCTTGAAGCAAGAAAAAGTAGTGAAGAACAAAAGCTTGCGAAAAAAAATTTGGGCAAAATATATATATATATATATATATATATATAAAAGAAAAAAGAAAAAGCAAGCAGAAAAAGCCAATAGCCCTTAAAACCAAAAGGCAAGGGTAAAAAGGATCCAAGGCTTTGAGCATCAATGGATAGCAGGGCCCAAGGAAATACATCCAGGTCTAAGCGGCTAAATCAAACTGTCCCTAACCATGTGCTTGTGGCATGCAGGTCCAAGTGAAAAGCTTGAGACTGAGTGGTTAAAGTCGTGATCCAAAGCAAAAAGAGTGTGCTTAAGAGCTCTGGACACCTCTAGCTGGGGACTTTAGCAAAGCTGAGTCACAATCTGAAAAGGTTCACCCAGTTATGTGTCTGTGGCATTTATGTATCCGCTGGTAATACTGGAAAACAAAGTGCTTTGGGCCATGTCCAAGACTCAAAAAAGTAGATGTGTTCAATAATCAACATACTTAACTAAGAGAATCAATAACACTATCTGAAATTCTGAGTTCCTATAGATGGCAATCATTCTAATCTTCAAAGGATAAAGTGAGATGCCAAAACTGTTCAGAAGCAAAAAGCTACAAGTCCCGCTCATCTAATCAGAACTAATATTCATTGATATTTTGGGATTTATAGTATATTCTCTTCTTTTTATCCTATTTGATTTTCAGTTGCTTGGGTACAAGCAACAATTTAAGTTTGGTGTTGTGATGAGCGGATAATTTATACGCTTTTTGGCATTGTTTTTAGGTAGTTTTTAGTAGGATCTAGCTACTTTTAGGAATATTTTCATTAGTTTTTATGCTAAATTCACATTTCTGGACTTTACTATGAGTTTGTGTGTTTTTCTATGATTTCAGGTATTTTATGGCTGGAATTGAGGGACCTAAGCAAAACTCTGATAAAAGGCTGACAAAGGACTGCTGATGTTGTTGGATTCTGACCTCCCTGCACTCGAAATGAATTTTCTGGAGCTAAAGAACTTTAAATGGCACGCTCTCAACGGCTTTGGAAAGTAGACATCCAGAGCTTTCTAGCAATATATAACAATCTATACTTTATTCGCAATTAGATGACGCAAACTGGCGCTCAACGCCAATTCCATGTTGCATTCTGGAGTCAAACGCCAGAAACACGTCACGAACCAGAGTTGAACGCCAAAAACACGCTACAACGTGGCGTTCAACTCCAAGAGAAGCCTCTACACATGTAAAGCTCAAGCTCAGCCCAAGCACACACCAAGTGGGCCCCGGAAGAGGATTTCTGCATCAATTACTTACTTCTATAAACCCTAGTAGCTAGTCTAATATAAATATGACATTTTACTATTGTATTAGACATCTTTGGATTATTTTTGGATTACCTTAGGATCCTTTGATCACATTCATGGGGGCTGGCCATTCAGCCATGCCTGGACCTTCATCACTTATGTATTTCCAACGGTGGAGTTTCTACACACCATAGATTAAGGGTGTAGAGCTCTGTTGTACCTCGAGTTTTAATGCAATTACTACTATTTTCTATTCAATTCGGCTTATTCTTATTCTAAGATATTTGTTGCACTTCACCATGACGAATGTGATGATCCGTGACATTCATCATCATTCTCACCTATGAACGCGTGACTGACAACCACTTCCGTTCTACCTTAGACCGAATGCATATCTCTTGGATTCCTTAATCAGAATCTTCGTGGTATAAGCTAGAATTGTTGGCAGCATTCATGAGAATCCAGAAAGTCTAAGCCTTGTCTGTGGTATTCTGAGTAGGATTCAGGGATTGAATGGCTGTGACGAGCTTCAAACTTGCGATTATTGGGCGTGATGACAAACGCAAAAGAATCAATGGATTCTATTCCAACATGATCAAGAACCGACAGATGATTAGCCGTGCTATGACAAGAGCATTTGGACCTTTTTCACTGAGATGATGGGATGTAGCCATTGACAACGGTGATGCCCTACATACAGCTTGCCATGGAAAGGAGTAAGAAGGATTGAAAGTAAGAAAGCAGTATGTTGCAAAGATTCAACAGGGACAAAGCATCTCCATACACTTGTCTGAAATTCTCACCAATGATTTACATAAGTATTTCTGTCATTATTTTCTATTTATTTATTATTACTATTCGAAAATTCCATAACCATTTATTATCCGCCTAACTGAGATTTACAAGATGACCATAGCTTGCTTCATACCAACAATGTCCGTGGGATCGACCCTTACTCATGTAAGGTTTATTACTTGGACAACCTAGTGCACTTGCTGGTTAGTTGTGCGGAGTTGTTACAAAGTGTGATTCACGTTTGAGAGCGCTACCAAATTTATTGGTGCCATTGTTGATGATCACAATTTCGTGCACCATCTTGTCAAGACCTTTTTAGCCATTAGTTTACTTTCTTGCCATTTATCTTTCATGTTTCTTATCAAAACCCCAAAATTAACTCATAACCAGTAATAAGACACTTTATTGCAATTCCTAGGGAGAACGACCCGAGGTTCAATACTTTGGTTTATAAATTTAGGGGTTTGTTTTAGTGACAAACAAATTTTTGTATGAAAGGATTATTGTTGGTTTAGAAACTATTTTGCGACGAGATTTCATTTGTGAATTCTAGACCACACAAAAATCTAATCATCAATAGGTAATTCTAATGAATTGAATTGATTAACTTTTGGATAAAGACTTGATTAATTGAAAGAAAATATTGTGGGAATGGTGGTTTTTCTTGCCCACGGTGAGAACGGTGGTTTAGTCCCGCTCACAAGATAATAACATTTACTAATTGATGAGCGAATGAGGTTATTATACAATATAACTTATGAAATGGAATGAGTTGGCAAATATGGCTGAATGTGATGTAAAAATTGAATTGTCAAGGACAGTGGTATTATCTCACTTGCGTATTGATGAGACACCTGCACCTGGTAGATGCAAGGACGGTGGTATTATCCCACTTGCTTAGTGTTGCGGTGAGACACCTGCACCTAATAGATGCAAGGATGTTGGTTTGTGTCGCTTGCTCAGTGTTGCGGTGTAGATGCGGGAATGGTGGTTTTGTCTCACCCACATTCTTTTTGTTCGCAAGTGTGGGCGGACACGCAATCCCCAGATTATTTAGCCTTCAAGAGAAGGTGGATAGGCACTCTCTCATTAAACTATTTTATATATACATGCATGAGATAATTACCTCTTGGGGATGCGTGATGAATGGTTTTTTTGGTTGGTAAAGAATTCACAATTAAACTCTCGTTGCAAGTATAGTTTCTAAATCAACTAAAATCCTTTCATACAAAAAATTGGTTGTCACAAGTAACAAACCCCTAAAAATAATAATCGAAGTATTCAAACCTCGAGTCGTCTCTCAAAGGAATTGCAGGGAAGTGTTCTTGCTATTAGTTATGAGATGTATATTTTGGGATTTTAAGTGAGAAACATGAATAGTAACTGATAAGAAAGTAAATGAACTCAAAATGTAAAAAGGCTCTTGGCAAGGTATGAGAACTATAAGTCCTATCCTCATTATCCTCCTCAATTGTGACATCAATTGTCCATTGCTCCCACTTAGTCAACCTCTAACTATGATGGAAAGTCAAGTAGATGAATTAATTTGATTCCTCAAGTCTTAGTCAACTCCTAAGGAAAGAGTAGAGTTAGTGAAATTCAAACCAATTAGCAACCTTCAATTATCAATCCACAAAAGAGTTTGATAACTCAAGAGTCTCCAATTACTCAACCAAAGCCAAGAGGAGAAAAACCTAGCTCATAACTAAAAGAAGTATTTCAGCAAATACATAGAAGGCAATAAAAGTAAACATCACAAATTGCAAGTAAAGAGATATCTAACTACTAAGGCAAGAAAGCAATAATGGAAAACCAAAGGAAACAAGAAAAGACATGGAATTCATAAATTTCATTGAAAGAAAAAGGAGATCTACATAAGAATTCATAAACTACAGCTAGCAATACAAGAGAAGTAGAATACTTACCACTACAAGAGAATAATTAAAGATGAAAAAGGAAAATTGAAAGCAAAAGAGAAGAAGTAGAAAAAGTAGATCTAGATCTAAACCTAATCCTAATTATAGAGAGAAGAGAGAGCTTCTCTCTCTAGAAACTAACTCTAACTACTTCTAAAACTAAACTATTACTAAAGATAACAAGATTATGAGATAATGATTTCCCCTTCAATCCTTGGGTTTAATAGCATCAGAAGTGAGTTAGATTTGGGCCTGAGAAGCCCAGAAATCTCCCCCAGTGGTTTCACTTTAAGTGGGTCACGCATAGGCGTCGCTTGGCAAATTTCTATCCACGCGTACGCACCATGTACGTGTACGCGTCGCCATGCGACTCCACAATCCACGCGTGCGCGTCTGTTGCACGTGCGCATCAACGTGTGCATCCCAAATCCTTGGTTTTCCATGTGTTCTCCACTTTGCATGCTTTCCTCTTCAATCCTTTGATCCATTCCTAGTCTTTCCAACCTGAATTCACTAACAAACACATCAAGGCATCTAGTGGAATCAAAGGTGAATTAAAATTGATCAATTAAAGGCCTAAAAAGCATGTTTTCGCACTTAAGCACAAATTAGGAGAAAATCATGAAACCATGCTATTTCATTGGATAAATATGGGTAAAAGGTGATAAAATTCTCTAAATTAAGCACAAGATGTACCACAAAATAGTGGTGCATCAATGCGCGACAGAAAGATGATATTCAGGTTAGCTACCGGATGTATTGGGTTTGGTAGTGTAACCAACACTTGAGCTCACAACCAGCAGGACAGACATGTATCATGTGCATTTGTTTGCTATTGTTTGATTGTGCATATTTGTTTTGGTTTGCCTAACTGTATATTTCTATTTAATTGCTAATTGTGATACTTGCCATACATGCTCTCTAATTGTGTTTGTTTTGTATTGATTATTATTTGTGATTGACATTACTGAACTAAATACTGAACTGAGCAATTGAATATTGGGAGTAAAGATGATGATTTATTGGGATATTGAGACTAGAAGTAGTTACGGAGTTGAGACTTAGCGACCTAACCTTGTTGGGATTAATTAAAACCCTAGGCTGGAATTTTTGTGATATTAGAGATTTATGATTGCCTAGTGGTGTATTCTATTTATATAATCTTTATTTGGAACTATTATCCTCCTGAGAACCTTTGGGTTCTTATCTGTCGTGGGTTTTCTATTTTTCATATGCAGAGCATGATACCCCTCACTTAGTGTGCAGGATTCTGTTGGCAAAGTGAATAAGACTCTTTTGAAGTTATTTTGATTTACTTAGCACTTTCTCCACTTTGAAACCCTTATTGTATATTTCCTCTTAGAGATTTTTATTTGGACAAACAAGATTTCTATTTTGTATACTTTCTGGTTTTTGTAATATTCTAGCCGCCTTTTCTTCGTGGGTCGAGACTAATAACTTTATGTATCCTATTCCAGAACTTATGTATATTTATATATCTATTTTGTTCCTATATTTGACATTTCTTACGTTCACGTTTTGTGTGTGTATAACGGTTGTCGATTTTGTTTATCTTTCCTTCATAGGCTCCTAGTTATATCATTATTCTTCATATTTAGGTACCATAATACCTCACCACCTCTGATTTATGACTGTCGCGTAAGGCTTTGTTTGGTAGCGTGTTACAAGTTACTAGATTAGATTTTATGTTTGTGGGCTTAGGGTTTTCTTTAGTTTAACTTAATAAGAGATTATAAATACCTCATAAACTATTGTAGCCATCATAAAGTGATTAGAGGAGTGTCAAAGCACTTTTTGGTTTCGTGATGAAACCATAGTGTGGACAAGTGGGGTCGAGTAAGTCACTTTCTTATTGCATCAGAAAATTTGGTAGAAGGTTGAGTGATTCTTTTCGGTTCAATTCTCAAATTATGGTGTGAACAAGTTAGGTTGAGTGAGTCCCTTTCTTATTGCATTAAGAAATTGGATAAACAATATAGTGATCCTTTTTATATTCAATTTCAACCTATCCTTTTTTATTTTCTATTTCAATTTATCTTTTGTTTTTCAATGTCAATAATTGTCCTTTTGTTTATCACTTTTTCTGTATCAATTGAGTAGTTCATGATGAATTTCAATAGGTAGACGACATCAACATGTACCTCTGTGATCCAGTGATATTTATCATACACTACTAAAAAAAGCAAAATAGCGGTAGAATTTTCTTGCGATTTTTTTCACAAGAATTCGCTGTGAATTTTGCTACAAAATTATCATTTATGGAAAAGTTGTAAAATGTTTGCTGCAAATTTTAAAATTCACATCAAATTTCATGACTTATTCTTGCACAATAAGACAGAAAATATTACTTTTGAATATTTGTTGCGTAAACATAAGCAAGTAAATAACCATAGCTAACTCCTTAGGTAATTTGGCAATATGTTTAGACCATGTTAGATTCACAGCTAATTCCGCAGCAACAAAATTTGTGGATTTAATTGTGAATTTTTGTTGTGAATTGGTGGACGAAATTGTGATCCATGTTCTAACTATTTTGAGATGAAAGCTTTATTATGGCACTGGTTGAATTCACAACTCCGTTCAACTAACCAGCAAGTGTACTGGGTCGTCCAAGTAATAAACCTTACGTGAGTAAGGGTCGATCCCACAGAGATTGTTGGTATGAAGCAAGCTATGGTCACCTTGCAAATCTCAGTTAGGCAGATTAAAATGGTTTATGGGTTTTCGAAAATATAAATAAGAAAATAGAAATAATAAACGAGATAGAAGACTTATGCAGATTCATTGATGAGAATTTCAGATAAGCGAATGGAGATGCTGTATGGCCCAAGGACGCCTGCTCTCCTACTGCTTCTACTCAATCCTTCTTACTCCTTTCCATGGCAAGCTTTGTATAGGGGTTCACCATCAGCGGTGGCTACTTTCAATCCTCTCGGGAAAATGATCCTATGCGGCTGTCACTCGCACGGCTAATCGTCTGGAGGCATCACCCATGGTTGATGGCTACATCCCATCCTCGCAGTGAAAACTAATGCTCACGCACTCTGTCACAGTACGGCTAATCACTGGTTGGTTCCCGCTCCTACTGGAATAGAATCCCTTGATTCTTTTGCGTCTGTCACTAACGCCCAGCACTTGCAAGTTTGAAGCACGTCACAGTCATTCATTACCGGAATCCTACTCGGAATACCACAGACAAGGTGAGACTTTCCGGATTCCCATGATCCTACTCGGAATACCACAGACAAGGTAAGACTTTCCGGATCCTCATAAATGCCGCCATCTATCTAGCTTATACCACGAAGATTCTGTTGGGGAATCTAAGAGATACACATTCAAGCTCTGTTGCATGTAGAACAGAAGTGGTTGTCAATCATGCGCGTTCATAAGTGAGAATGATAATGAGGGTTACTTATCATCACATTCATCATGTTCTTGGGTATGAATGAATATCTTGGAATAAGAATAAGAGAGATTTGAATAAAAGACAATAGAATTGCATTAATACTTGAGGTACAGCAGAGCTCCACACCCTTAATCTATGGTGTGCAGAAACTCCACCGTTGAAAATACATAAGCAAAAGGTTCAGGCATGGCCGAATGGCCAGCCCCCCTAACGTGATCAATGATCTCCTAAGATGAAGAATAAAACAAAACTGAGACCAAAGATGTCTAATACAATAGTAACTTATCCTATTTATACTAGACTAGCTACTAGGGTTTACATGAGTAAGTAATTGATGCATAAATTCACTTCCGGGGCCCACTTGGTGTATGCTTGGGCTGAGCTTGATTAATCCACGAGCTGAGGCTTTACTTGGAGTTGAACTCTGAGTTATGACGTGTTTTGGGCGTTCAACTCCGGATTATGACGTTTTTCTGGCGTTTAACTCCAGACAGCAGCATGAACTTGGCGTTCAACGCCAAGTTACATCGTCAATCTTCAAATAAAGCATGGACTATTATATATTGCTGGAAAGTCCTGGATGTCTACTTTCTAACGCCGTTAAGAGCGCGCCAATTGGAGTTCTGTAGCTCCAGAAAATCCATTTCGAGTGCAGGGAGGTCAGATTCCAACAGCATCAGCAGTCCTCTTGTCAGCCTTTTTCAGAGTTTTGCTCAAATCCCTCAATTTCAGTCAGAATTTACCTGAAATCACAGAAAAACACACAAACTCATAGTAAAGTCCAGAAATGTGAATTTAACATAAAAACTAATGAAAACATCCCTAAAAGTAGCTCAAACTTACTAAAAACTATATAAAAACAATGCCAAAAAGCGTATAAATTATCCGCTCATCACAACACCAAACTTAAATTGTTGCTTGTCCCCAAGCAACTGAAAATCAAATAGGATAAAAGAAGAGAATATACTATAAATTTCAGAATATCAATGAATATTAATTTAATTAGATGAGCGGGACTTGTAGCTTTTTGCTTCTGAACAGTTTTGGCATCTCACTTTTTCCTTTGAAGTTTAGAGTGATTGGCTTCTCTAGGAACTTAGAATTTCGGATAGTGTTATTGACTCTCCTAGTTAAGCATGTTGATTCTTGAACACAGCTACTTATGAGTCTTGGCTGTGGCCCTAAGCACTTTGTCTTCCAGCATTACCACCGGATACACAAATGCCACAGACACATAACTGGGTGATCCTTTTCAGATTGTGACTCAGCTTTGCTAAAGTCCCCAGTTAGTGGTGTCCAGAGCTCTTAAGCACACGTTTTTGGATCACGACTTTAACCACTCAGTCTCAAGTTTTTCACTTGGACCTTCATGACACAAGCACATGGTTAGGGACAGCTTGATTTAGCCGCTTAGGCCTGGATTTAGTTTCCTTAGGCCCTCCTATCCATTGATGCTCAAAGCCTTGGATCCTTTTTACCCTTGCCTTTTGGTTTTAAGGGCTATTGGCTTTTTCTGCTTGCTTTTTCTTTTTCTTTCTAATTTTTTTTTCGCCATTTTTTTTCGCAAGCTTTCTTCTTCACTGCTTTTTCTTGCTTCAAGAATCAATTCATGAATTTTTCAGTTCATCAATAACATTTCTCTTTGTTCATCATTCTTTCAAGAGCCAACAATTTTAACACTCATAAACAACAAGATCAAAAATATGCACTGTTCAAGCATTCATTCAAAAAACAAAAAGTATTGTCACCACATCAATATAATTAAATTAAATTCAATGATAAATTCGAAATCTATGTACTTCTTGTTCTTTTGAATTAAAACATTTTTCATTTAAGAGAGGTGAAAGACTAATGGATTTTATTCATAGCTTTAAGGCATGGTTACATACTAATGATCATGAAATAAAGACACAAAACATAGACAAACATAATACTAAAAACCGAAAACATAAAGAAATAAAGAACAAGGAATGAATCCACCTTTAGTGGCGTCTTCTTCTTGAAGGTCCAACAATGTCCTTAAGCTCTTCTATGTCCCTTCCTTGCCTTTGTTGCTCCTCCCTCATTGCTTTTTGATCTTCTCTTATTTCTTGGAGAATGATGGAGTGCTCATGATGTTCCACCCTTAATTGTTCAACATTATGGCTCAAATCTTCTAAGGAGGCATTGAGTTGCTCCCAATAGTTGTTGGGAGGAAAGTGCATTCCTTGAGGCATTTGTTGATGATGAACTTCCTCATGTTCTTCTTGAGGGCCGTGAGGAACTTCTCTTATTTGCTCCATCCTTTTCTTGGTGATGGGCTTGTCTTCTTCAATGGAGACATCTCCATCTATGATAACTCCAGCTGAGTAACATAGATGGCAAATAAGGTGAGGGAAGGCTAGCCGTGCCATGGGTGAGGACTTGTCGGCTATTTTATAGAGTTCATTGGAGATGACCTCATGAACTTCCACTTCCTCTCCAATCATGATGCTATGGATCATGATGGCCCGATCCACAGTAACTTCAGATCGGTTGCTAGTAGGAATGATGGATCTTTGGATGAACTCCAACCATCCTCTAGCCACAGGCTTGAGATCCAGTCTTCTCAGTTGGACTGGCTTGCCTTTGGAGTCTATTCTCCACTGAGCTCCTTCCACACATATGTCCATTAGGACTTGGTCCAACCTTTGATTAAAGTTGACCCTTCTTGTGTAGGGGCGTTCATCACCTTGCATCATAGGCAAGTGAAACGCCAACCTCACATTTTCCGGACTAAAATCTAAGTATTTCCCCCGAACCATTGTGATATAGTTCTTTGGATTCGGGTTCATACTTTGATCATGGTTCCTAGTGATCCATGCATTGGCATAGAACTCTTGAACCATCAATATTCCGACTTGTTGCATGGGGTTGGTTATGACTTCCCACCCTCTTCTTTGAATTTCATGTCGGATTTCCGGATACTCATTCTTTTTGAGCTTGAAAGGGACCTCGGGGATCACCTTCTTCTTTGCCACAACATCATAGAAGTGGTCTTGATGGCTCTGGGAGATGAATCTCTCATTCTCCCATGACTCGGAGGTGGAAGCTTTTGTCTTCCCTTTCCCTTTTCTAGAGGATACTCCGGCCTTAGGTGCCATTGATGGTAATGGAAAAACAAAAAGCTTATGCTTTTACCACACCAAACTTAAAACTTTGCTCGCCCTCGAGCAAGAAAGAAAAGAAAAGTAGAAGAAGAAGAAGAGAATAGGGAAGAGAGGGAGAAGAGGTGGTTCGGCTATGTGGGGGAATGTGGGTTTGTGATGTGTGAAAATGAAGAAGAGTGGAAAGGTATTTATAGGGAGAGGGGAGGGTAAAGGTTCGGCCAATTTGGGTGGGAATGGGTGGGAAATTGATTTTGAATTTTATGGAGGTAGGTGGGGTTTATGGGGAAGAGGAGGTTGATGTGAATGGTGAATGGGGTAATTGGGAAGAGGAATTGAGGTGATTGGTGAAGGTTTTTTGGGAGGTGTGATATGGGGAAGAGTGAAATGAGATTTGGATTAGGAGAGTGTGATTAGGATTAAAAGAAAAGGTAGGTGGGGATCCTGTGGGGTCCACAGATCCTTAGGTGGGGATCCTGTGGGGTCCACAGATCCTGAGGTGGGGATCCTGTGGGGTCCACAGATCCTGAGGTGAAAAGAAATACCATTCCTTCACCATATAGGCATGTAAATTGCCTTCATGCATCATTCTGGCGTTCAAACGCCCATTGGTGCATGTTATGGGCGTTCAACGCCCATGTAATGTATGTTTCTGGCGTTGAACGCCAGTTTCATGCTTGTTCCTGGCGTTCAGCGCCAGCTTGTCCTCTCTGTGCACCTTCCTGGCGTTTTAACGCCAGGTTGTTGCTTGTTTCTGGCGTTCAGCGCCAGAATGGTGCTCTGTTCTGGCGTTGAACGCCAGCCAGATGCATCTTACTGGCGTTGAACGCCAGTCTGTGCTGCCTCCAGGGTGAAAATTTTTTTCTTCTATTTTTGACTCTGTTTTTAATTTTTTTTGATTTTTTTCGTGACTCCTCATGATCATGTACCTAATTAAACACAAAAATAACAAAGAAACAAAATAAAATAAAATTAGATAAATAAAATTGGGTTGCCTCCCAACAAGCGCTTCTTTAATGTCAATAGCTTGACAGTGGCTCTCATGGAGCCACAAGGTGATCAGGTCAATGTTAGTGTGGTCCCAACACCAAACTTAGAGTTTGGATATGGGGTCTGAACACCAAACTTAGAGTTTGGTTGTGGCCTCACAACACCAAACTTAGAGTTTGACTGTGTGGGCTCTTCTTGACCTTGAACTGAGAGAAGCTCTTCATGCTTACTCTCTTTTGTCACAGAGGGATGGCCATGTGCCTTAAACACAAGGTAGTCCCCATTCAATTGAAGGACTAACTCACCTCTGTTGACATCTATCACAGCTCCTGCTGTGGCTAGGAAAGGTCTTCCTAGGATGATGCATTCATCATCTTCCTTCCTAGTGTCTAGGATTATGAAATCAGCAGGGATGTAAAGGCCTTCAACCTTTACTAGCACGTCCTCTACTATTCCATAAGCTTGTCTCACTGATTTGTCTGCCAATTGTAATGAAAACAAGGTAGGTTGTACCTCAATTATCCCTAGCTTCTTCATTACAGAGAGTGGCATCAGATTTATCCCTGACCCAAGATCACATAGAGCTTTTTCAAAGCTCATGGTGCCTATGGTACAAGGTATTAGGAACTTACCAGGATCTTGTTTCTTTTGAGGTAGACTTCTCTGAATCCAAGTATCCAGTTCACTAATGAGCAAGGGGGTTCACTTTCCCAAGTCTCATTACCAAACAGCTTGGCATTCAGTTTCATGATAGCTCCTAAATATTGAGCAACTTGCTCTCCAGTCACATCTTCATCCTCTTCAGAGGAAGAATAGTCTTCAGAGCTCATGAATGGCAGAAGGAGATTTAATGGAATCTCTATGGTCTCTAGATGAGCCTCAGATTCCTCTGGATCCTTAATAGGAAACTCCTTCTTGCTTGAAGGACGTCCCAGGAGGTCTTTCTCACTAGGATTTTCGTCCTCCTCCTCCTTAGTGCATTCGGCCACTTTGAGTAAATCAATGGCCTTGCACTCTCCTTTTGGATTTTCTTCTGTATTGCTTGGGAGAATACTGGGAGGAGTTTCAATGACTTTCTTACTCAGCTGGCCCACTTGTGCCTCCAAATTTCTAATGGAAGATCTGGTTTCATTCATGAAACTGAAAGTGGCCTTTGACAGATCAGAGACTATATTGGCTAAATTAGAAGTGTTTTGTTCAGAATTCTCTGTCTGTTGCTGAGAAGATGATGGATATGGCTTACTATTGTTCAGCCTATTGCGTCCACCATTGTTAAAGCCTTGCTGAGGCTTTTGTTGATCCTTCCAGGAGAAATTTGGATGATTTCTCCATGATGGATTATAGGTGTTTCCATAAGGTTCACCCATGTAATTAACCTCTGCCATGGCAGGGTTTTCAGGATCATAAGCTTCTTCAGAAGCTGCCTCTCTAGTGCTGTTGGATGCATGTTGCAGTCCATTCAGATTTTGAGAGATCATGTTGACCTGTTGAGTCAACACTTTGTTCTGAGCCAATATGGCATTCAGAGCATCAATTTCAAGAACTCCTTTCTTCTGAGGTATCCCATTATTCACGGAATTCCTCTCAGAGGTATACATGAACTGGTTGTTTGCAACCATGTCAATGAGTTCTTGAGCCTCTTCAGGCGTTTTCTTCAGGTGAATGGATCCACCTGCAGAATGGTCCAGTGACATTTTCGAAAATTCAGAGAGACCATAATAGAATATATCTAACATGGTCCATTCTGAAAACATGTCAGATGGACATCTTTTGGTCAACTGCTTATATCTTTCCCAAGCTTCATAGAGGGATTCACCATCTTTTTGTTTGAAGGTTTGAACATCCACTCTTAGCTTGCTCAGCTTTTGAGGAGGAAAGAATTTATCCAAGAAGGCAGTGACCAGCTTATCCCAGGAGTCCAGGCTATCCTTAGGTTGTGAATCCAACCATATTCTAGCTCTGTCTCTTACAGCAAAAGGGAAAAGCATGAGTCTGTAGACTTCAGGATCAACTCCATTCGTCTTTACAGTCTCACAGATCTGCAAGAACTCAGTTAAAAACTGATAAGGATCTTCAGATGGAAGTCCATAAAACTTGCAGTTTTGTTGCATTAATGCAACTAGTTGAGGCTTAAGCTCAAAGTTATTGGCTCCAATGGCAGGAATGGAGATGCTTCTTCCATCAAACTTGGACGTTGGCTTTGTGAAGTCACCAAGCATTCTCCTTGCATTATTATTATTATTATTTTCGGCTGCCATCTCCTTCTCTTGTTCGAAAATTTCTGAAAGATTGTTTCTGGATTGTTGTAATTTAGCTTCTCTTAATTTTCTCTTCAGAGTCCTTTCAGGTTCTGGATCAACTTCAACAAGAGTGCCTTTTTCCCTGTTCCTGCTCATATGAAAGAGGAGAAGACAAGAAAAGAAAGAGGAATCCTCTATGTCTCAGTATAGAGATTCCTTTATGTTAGTAGAAGAAGAAGGGGGTAGAAGAATGTAGAAGGATGGATTCGGATTTTTGGATGAAGAGAGGTGAAGAGAAATGTTAGTAATTAATTAATTAAATAGAAAAAGAGAAGAGAAGAGAAATTTCGAAAATAAATTTTTGAAAAAGAGGTTAGTAATTTTCGAAAATCAAAGACAAAATATAATTAAAATTAAAATTTAAAACAAAAAGAATTTTTGAAAAAGAGAGGGAGAATTTTCGAAATTTAGAGGGGGATAGGTAGTTAGTTGGTTTTGAAAAAGATAAGAAACAAACAAAAAGTTAGTTAGTTGATTGAAAAAGATTTGAAATCAAATTTTGAAAAAGATAAAAGGATAAGAAGTTAGATAAGATATTTTGAAATCAAATTTTGAAAAAGATAAAATTTTTGAAAAAGATAAGATAAAAGATAAAAAGATAAGATAAAAATTTTAATAAAAAGATATTTTGAAAAAGATTTAATTTTTTTTTTAAAAAGACTCAACTAACAAGAAACTACAAGATAAGATTCTAGAACTTAAAGATTGAACCTTTCTTAACAAGAAAGTAACAAACTTCAAATTTTTGAACCAATCACATTAATTGTTAGCTAATTTTCGAAAATTTGATATAAAGATAAGAAAAAGATTTTGAAAAAGATTTTTGAAATTTTCGAAATTTATAAAAAAATGAAAAAGATATGATTTTTGAAAAAGATTTTGAAAAGATAAGATTTTTAAAATTGAAATTTTGACTTGACTTGTAAGAAACAACTAATTTTAAAAATTTTTGACCAAGTCAACCCAAAATTTCGAAATTTTGGAGGAAAATAAGGGAAAGATATTTTTTTTGATTTTTGAATTTTGAATTATGAAAGAGAAAAACAACAAAAATACTCAATGCATGAAATTTTTAGATCAAAACAATGAATGCATGCAAGAATGCTATGAATGTCAAGATGAACACCAAGAACACTTTGAAGATCATGATGAACATCAAGAACATATTTTTGAAAAATTTTTAATGCAAAGAAAACATGCAAGACACCAAACTTAGAAATCTTTAATGCATGAAAAATATGAATGCAAAAATGCACATGAAAAACAACAAAAGACACAAAACAAGAAATCATCAAGATCAAACAAGAAGACTTGTCAAGAACAACTTGAAGATCATGAAGAACACTATGAATGCATGAGATTTTCGAAAAAAAATTCAAGAAAAATTTTAAAAGCATGCAATTGACACCAAACTTAAAAATTAACACAAGACTCAAACAAGAAACATAAAATATTTTTGATTTTTATGATTTTCTAATTTTTTTGTATTTTCATTAATTTTTTTTTCGAAAATATTTTTTTGGAAAAACGAAAAATAAAAAGAAAAATTTTTTTGAAAAAGATTTTTGAAAAGAAAATTACCTAATCTGAGCAACAAGATGAACCGTCAGTTGTCCATACTCGAACAATCCCCGGCAACGGCGCCAAAAACTTGGTGGACGAAATTGTGATCCATGTTCTAACTATTTTGAGATGAAAGCTTTATTATGGCACTGGTTGAATTCACAACTCCGTTCAACTAACCAGCAAGTGTACTGGGTCGTCCAAGTAATAAACCTTACGTGAGTAAGGGTCGATCCCACAGAGATTGTTGGTATGAAGCAAGCTATGGTCACCTTGCAAATCTCAGTTAGGCAGATTAAAATGGTTTATGGGTTTTCGAAAATATAAATAAGAAAATAGAAATAATAAACGAGATAGAAGACTTATGCAGATTCATTGATGAGAATTTCAGATAAGCGAATGGAGATGCTGTATGGCCCAAGGACGCCTGCTCTCCTACTGCTTCTACTCAATCCTTCTTACTCCTTTCCATGGCAAGCTTTGTATAGGGGTTCACCATCAGCGGTGGCTACTTTCAATCCTCTCGGAAAAATGATCCTATGCGGCTGTCACTCGCACGGCTAATCGTCTGGAGGCATCACCCATGGTTGATGGCTACATCCCATCCTCGCAGTGAAAACTAATGCTCACGCACTCTGTCACAGTACGGCTAATCACTGGTTGGTTCCCGCTCCTACTGGAATAGAATCCCTTAATTCTTTTGCGTCTGTCACTAACGCCCAGCACTTGCAAGTTTGAAGCACGTCACAGTCATTCATTACCGGAATCCTACTCGGAATACCACAGACAAGGTGAGACTTTCCGGATTCCCAGGATCCTACTCGGAATACCACAGACAAGGTAAGACTTTCCGGATCCTCATAAATGCCGCCATCTATCTAGCTTATACCACGAAGATTCTGTTGGGGAATCTAAGAGATACACATTCAAGCTCTGTTGCATGTAGAACAGAAGTGGTTGTCAATCACGCGCGTTCATAAGTGAGAATGATAATGAGGGTTACTTATCATCACATTCATCATGTTCTTGGGTACGAATGAATATCTTGGAATAAGAATAAGAGAGATTTGAATAAAAGACAATAGAATTGCATTAATACTTGAGGTACAGCAGAGCTCCACACCCTTAATCTATGGTGTGCAGAAACTCCACCGTTGAAAATACATAAGCAAAAGGTTCAGGCATGGCCGAATGGCCAGCCCCCCTAACGTGATCAATGATCTCCTAAGATGAAGAATAAAACAAAACTGAGACCAAAGATGTCTAATACAATAGTAACTTATCCTATTTATACTAGACTAGCTACTAGGGTTTACATGAGTAAGTAATTGATGCATAAATTCACTTCCGGGGCCCACTTGGTGTATGCTTGGGCTGAGCTTGATTAATCCACGAGCTGAGGCTTTACTTGGAGTTGAACTCTGAGTTATGACGTGTTTTGGGCGTTCAACTCCGGATCATGACGTTTTTCTGGCGTTTAACTCCAGACAGCAGCATGAACTTGGCGTTCAACGCCAAGTTACGTCGTCAATCTTCGAATAAAGCATGGACTATTATATATTGCTGGAAAGCCCTGGATGTCTACTTTCCAACGCTTTTGAGAGCGCGCCAATTTGAGTTCTGTAGCTCCAGAAAATCCATTTCGAGTGCAGGGAGGTCAGATTCCAACAGCATCAGCAGTCCTCTTGTCAGCCTTTTTCAGAGTTTTGCTCAAATCCCTCAATTTCAGTCAGAATTTACCTGAAATCACAGAAAAACACACAAACTCATAGTAAAGTCCAGAAATGTGAATTTAACATAAAAACTAATGAAAACATCCCTAAAAGTAGCTCAAACTTACTAAAAACTATATAAAAACAATGCCAAAAAGCGTATAAATTATCCGCTCATCATGAATTTAGCTGCAAATTTTGTTGTGAGCAAGTTGTTACAAATTTAAATTCAAAAGTTTTGCTATGAATTTTGTTGGAAAATTTATTTCTTGCAGATATTTATGTGGAAATAATTTTCTGCAGATTTAGCTACTAAAAAAATGTCGCACATTTAGTTGCGAATCAACTTATGAAATTTTTTGCTAATTGTATAGTTGAAAATATTTCTGCGAAAATTTTGTGGCAGTGTTAGCTGCCAATTCATTTTTTGCAAATGTCACTACAAATTATGTTACCATAGTTTTAGTTGCAAAAATTTTGTTACAGAATTAGTTGCAAATTTTATCTTCTGTAAACATTGCTGCAAATTTTAATATTGTAGATTTATTGTGAAAACGTTGTTGCATAATTAGTCGGTGATTTCATTTTCTACAAAGTTTGTTGCAAGCCTTACTGTTGCGTATTTTGTTGCAAAACCTTTGTGCATAGTTAGTTGCAAATTTTGTTTTCTTCGAATTTTTTTTCAAGTTTTATTGAATCTCATTTTTCTGGTAAAACTTTGTAGCTACATAATTATTTTTCTGTGAATTTAATTAATTTGACAAATGCATTCTAACTCAAAAGGTTTAATTGATTGATTACTAAAGCAATCGGATCAGATGTATATTCAGTTCATCAATTAGCTAGTTTACTTCAACTATATACTTTGGTTTATTATAATCATAAAGCTAGACTTATATGGGTATGTCTAAAATCAGCCCAAGTCTTTTGAGTTGATCTGATGCACCATAAAACTTGAAGCATTATATTAGATTGATAATAGATCTAATGATTTATATTTAATCTATAAATGATTTTTTAAAATTTATAAATAAGTTATTAAGAATTACACTAAAGATAACAAGTCTTTGATATTTTAAAATTGGCCCCATATAAAACTTGAGAACAAGCCCTAGTTTCAGATTTTTGCCGCTTCTTCCTCTTCGCGATGACCTTGTCGCTTCTTCCTCTACCCTCTTCCTCACTAGGTACCTTCTTGTTTCAATGAATTTGCTCGATTTCATCCAAATTCCTTTGAATTTGTTTTAGGTGCTGTGCCTCTTCAGCTCTACCGGGACTAGTAACTTTTTGCTTATGAATAGTTTTGGCATTTCAATTTCCATTGAGGCTCAGAATGATTAGCATATTTAGGAACTTAGAATCCAAATGATATTATTGATTTTCCTAGTTAATTTCTTTTTTATTCTTGAACACGGCTTCTTTAGAGTCTTGTTCGTGACCCTAAGCACTTTGTTTTCCAATATTACCACCGGATACATAAATGTCACAGACACTTTAACTGGGTGAACCACTTAGGATTATGACTTAGCTTTGCTAGAGTCCCCAGTTAGTGGTGTCCAGGGTTCTTAAGCACACTCTTTGCTTTGGACCACGACTTTAACTGCTCAGTATTAAGTTTTTCACTTGACACCTTCACACCACAAGCATGTAGTTAGGGACCCAGCTCAATTGAACTATTTAGGCTAAGATATTTCTTCTTTTAGGCCCTTCTAACCATTGATGCTCAAAGCCTTGGATCCTTTTGCCATTGCCTTTTGGTGTAAAGGTTTATTGGCTTTTTGCTCTTGCCTTTTGGTTTTAAGAGCTATTAGCTTTTTCTGCTTTTTATTTCTTCTTTTTCGAATAAGTATATATATATATATATGTATATTTCTTTTATTACTTTTTTGCTACTTTTTCTTGCTTCAAGAATCAACTTTTGAATTTTTTAGATTATCAATAATATTTCACTTTTATCATCATTCTTTCAAGAGCCAATATTCTTAAACTCCAACTTCAAATTTGCACTGTTTATTCATACATTAAGAAATAAAAGCAATGCCACCACATCATATAGTTGAACTACTCTTAATATAAAACTTGAAATTAATGCATCTTAATTTTCTTTTTTCAATTAAAAAAATTATTAAGCAAGGAGAGAGATATGTGGAATACTTTATAGCCTTAAGACATTAAGACAGACGATCATGCACTAGAAACAGACAATAAAACAAAATACATGGAAAACAGAAAAATTAACATAGGCAGCATGGGAGTAAAGGGAATGAATCCACCTTAGTGATGGCGGCCACTACTCCTTCTAGAAGATCCAATGGAGTTCTTGCTTTCCTCTATGTCACGCCCTGATGAATGTACTCTTGTGTGGTTGGTGCACGGAATTGTGATACACAACTCCGATATAACTAACCAGCAAGTGCACTGGGTCGTCCAAGTAATACCTTACGTGAGTAAAGGTCGATCCCACGGAGATTGTCGGCTTGAAGCAAGCTATGGTCATCCTGTAAATCTCAGTCGGGCGGATTCAGAATGTTATGAGAGTTTAGATAATTAAAAGATAAATAAAACATAAAATAAGATAGGGATACTTATGCAATTCATTGGTGGGAATTTCAGATAAGCGTATGGAGATGCTTTGTTGCTCTTGAACTTCTGCTTTCCTATTGCCTTCATCCAATCATTCATACTCCTTTCCATGGCAAGCTGTATGTTGGGGATCACCGTTGTCAATGGCTACCGTCCGTCCTCTCAGTGAAAATGGTCCGGCTACGGGTTACGTAGGGCTAATCATCTGTCGATTCTCACTTGTGTTGGAATAAGATCCAATAAATAAGGGGACAAAATTACCCCAATGTTAAGTCTAATGAAAAATCAATGCATATGTGATACAAGTTAAGAGAGAAGTTGATACATGAGTATGTGAAATATGCAAAAGTGGGAAAATTATGGGTAGCTAGGCATGAATTAGAATTATATAGAGTATACGTATGTTAGGTGGAAGTTTAGGTTAATTAAAGATTCATATTATAGCTCACTTGGCCATACATATGTCCTCACCCTTACCTTAGCCCCATTACAACCTTGGAAAGACCTCATGATGTTTGCATTGGTACATTAAATACTTGTTGATTGGTTAGATGAAGAACAAGGTTTAGAAAGCATGATTAGAGAAGAGTAGAGTGATTGACCCTAGACACTTGAGAGATTAGTGAGACATACACTACCAGTAAGGGTTCAATGCTTGATTCTATGTTCCCTGCTTTCATGAGCTATCTTCTCACAAGTTTACTTGTTTTTCACTGTATGATTTGAATAAGTGGAATTTGATTCATATTTGTCTTGAAAAACTTGTTTACTTTTAACCAAGTAGGTAGAAACATTTTGCATGTAGTTGCATTCACATTCATAGGTTGCATTGCATGAGTCTTACCTTTCCCTACTAATTTATTTGGTCTCCTTGAGTTTAGCATGAGGACATACTAATGTTTAGTGTGAGGAGGTTGATAAACCACTATTTTATGGTTTATATTGTATTTAATTGAGTGGTTTTATCAAACTTTTCACCCACTTATTCATATGATTTGAATGATTTATATTTCCTTCCTAAAATTATTACATGATTGAAAACCTACTTCCTAGAGACTTTTAATTAGGTATTTTAATTCTCCTTTATTCCATTCGATGCCGTGATCTGTGTGTTAAGTGTTTCAGGCTTTATAGGGCATGAATGAGTGGGAGATTGGAAAGGAAGCTTGCAAAAATGGAAGGAATACAAGAAATTAAGGAGATGACCAGCGAAAAGTGACGCGGCCGCATGACTCACGCGACCGCGCGGAAGAGAGGAAATCGCAGTGACGCGGCCACATGGCTCACGCGACCGCGCGGATCGGAAAAGCACAAATGACGCGAATGCGTGGACGACGTGCACGCGTGATACGAAAACGCTAAGTGACGCGATCGTGTGGACGACGCAGACGCGTGACATGCGCGATCTGCAGAATTACAAAAGTCGCTGGCAGAGATTCTGGGCCGCATTTCAACCCAGTTTTTGGTCCAGAAACATAGATTAAAGTCAGGGAACATGCAAAGACTCAACATGCTTTTCATAATTCTTAATTTTCAGTTTAGATGTAGTATTTAGTGAGAGAGGCTCTCTCCTCTCTCTTAGGATTAGGATTAGGATTAGAATTTATCTTAGGATTAGGATTTCTTTTCACTTCAGGATTATTTCATCTTCATATCAGGTTCAATGTTCCTTTTATTTATTTCCTCAATTTAGTTTATGGATTTCTATTTTCAACTCAACTTCTTTATTTGGCTACAACTGCCCATGTTACATGTGATATCCTTATTAATTTATGATTTTGAGGTATTTCAGATTAACAATTGCTCTCTTTAATTCATGTTATTGACGCTTGGGCTTTATCCAAATTATTTTCATTCAAGTAGATTTTATTCTCTTTTGGCTTTAATTGATTAACTGGAAGCTCTTGAGTTATCAACTATTCATGATTGATTGTTATGTCGGCTAATTAACTGGAATTCTCCTAACTCTAGTCTTTCCTTAGGAGTTGGCTAGGACTTGGGAAATCTAACCAATTGGTTCACTTGACTTTCCCTTGCTTACGCAAAGGTTAACTAAGTGGGATTAACTTCCATTCTCATAGGAGTAACTGGGATAGGACTTCCGAATTTTCATATCTTGCCAAGAGTTTATTTTATAGTTAATTATTTATTTTATTTGTCATTTAATTTACTTGTTCCTCACTTTCAAAACCCCAATTTACAAAACCCATAACCAATAATAAGAACATACCTCCCTGCAGTTCCTTGAGAAGACGACCTGACATTTGAATACTCGATTATCAATTTTAAAAGAGTTTGTTACTTGTGACAACCAAAATGTTTGTAAGAAAGGTTGATTGCTTGGTTTAGTAACTATACTTACAACGAGAGTTTACTATAACTTCTTAACCGTCAATCTTCAGTTCTTCATTTCTCTTTTTGTTTATTACATAAAACTTGAAAACAAGAAACAAATTAAGGGTTAAGATAACTAATTAATTAAAAAGATTTGAAAATTAAAGTGTGATTTTCGAAAAAGGAGAGAGAGAAATAGAAGAGAATTTTTGAAAATAAGAGAGAAAGAAGAATTCGTTAGGAAGTTTTGAAAAAGAAGAAAGAGAAAACAAGTAACTAATTAAGATAAGATAGAAGATTAGAAAAGAATTGATTTTGAAAATTGAAATTGAATTAAGATAAGATAAGAATTTGAAAATTAAATTTGAAACAAGAGATGATAAAGATTTGAAAAAAATTTGATTTTTTGAAAAGATTTGAAATTTAAAATTAAGATAAGATAAGATAATGATTTGAAATTAAATGAAAGATAACAAAAGATAAGATAAAGATTTGAAAAAATTTTGAATTGAAATTTCAAAAGAAAGATAAGATAAGATAGAATCACAATTAAAAGAAAATTTTTTTGAAAAGATTTTGAAAAGATAAGATTTGAAATTTAAAATTTGAATTTTGAAATTTGAATTTGAATTAGGATTAGATAAGATTTTGAAATTAAAATTTGAAATTTTATTTGAAATTTTCAAAAATTATTTGAAATAAAGATAAAAAAGATATTTTGATTTTTTTGAATTAATGAAGAAAGAGAAAAACAACCAAAAGATACCAAACTTAAAATTTTTAGATCTAAGACTCTAAATTTTTGAAAACTTAAAAGGAAAAACACCAAAAGACACCAAACTTAAGACTTTTAAGATCAAAACAAGAAAAGAAACAAGAATAACTTGAATACCAAAAAAGAACACAAAGAACAATTTGAAATTCAAAGCAAATAAAGAACAACTAAAGGACACCAAACTTAAAAATTGACACAAGGCTCAAACAAAAGACACTACTTTTGAAAATTTTTGGAAAAAGACACCAAAAAATTCGAAACTTTTACCAAGAACAAGAACTAAAGACTCAAACAAAAAGATAAAGATTAAAAAGAAAAAAAGATTCTTGAAATTTTTTTTTATTTTTTTATTTTTTTGAAAAAGAAAAATAAAAGACTTAAACAAAATTAAAAACAATACATAATCTAAGAAACAAGATAATCCATTAGTTGTCAAATCCGAACAATCCCCGGTATCGGCACCAAAAACTTGGTGCATGGAAATTAACTCCGCACAACTGAACCAACAAGTGCATTAGGTCGTTCAAGTAACACCTGAGGTGAGTCAGGGTCGATCCCACGAGGATTGTTGTTTAGAAGCAAGCTATGTACACCTTGTAGATCTTAGTCATGCGATTAGAAAAGATAATTTATTGAGATAAACGCATAGAACATAAATAGGAATGAAATTACTTAATTTGAGTGAAACCAGTGATAAGAGAACGGTTGAGGTTTCGGAGATGATTCATTCTTCTTGATCAACCTTTCCTACTGACTTTCTCTAACTGTGAGTGATTCCTTCCATGGCAAGTTGTAAGTGATCAACACCATACGGTCGCGGCCGCTGAATCTTCCTCTGTTAGGCCGAACACCAGGTTTAGTGTGCGCCCAATCTGAAGGAGGGTGAAGCTCCTGCAGTTCATTCCCTTGATGATCCTACTCAAAACACCATAGATAAGATCAAATCTTTCAGATCAGAGAATGTTTTGCCTTTGGTTCTAGCCTCTACCACGAAGACCCTAATCTCCCCATACCTTGGCTGAACTGGTGTTTCGAGAAGTCCCCAACGAAGTCGTGGATTAGCCGTCTAAGAAATGTATAATCAAGCTGGTGGTTCAGTGATCTCTGGTTAGGACTCACACTGAACCAATGTAGAATGAAGATGATTGTCACGGTTCATCCCATTCATAAGGTTGAAGAGCGAAGATACATCTTAGAATAGAGTCAAACACAAATTGAATAGAATAGTAGTACTTTTATTAATCCATGAAAATCAGCAGAGCTCCTAATCTTAACCTAGGAGGTTTAGTGACTCATGCTGTACATAATAGTGTTCGAAAATATGATATGATGGAGAGATCTCTTAAACATGGTTGATCTTCTCCTATATATACTAGTCTAGTATCTAAGGATTACAAAAATATATAAACTAGTCTAATAGTGTGAAACTCCTCTTCTGGGGCCCACTTGGTGAGTGTTTGGCCTAAGCTTGAGTGTCTCCCACATGCTAGTGTTCCTTAGGGGCTTTGAACGCTGGCTAGGGACCCCTTTTGGGCATTGAACTCCAGTTGCTCCCTTGTGGGCACTGGACGCCGGAATGGAGCTGGTGGCTGGCATTAAACACCAGTTTTGGGCCTTCATTTCTAAAACAAAATATAAACTATTATATATTTCTGGAAAGTCCTGGAATTTAGCTTTCCATAACCGTTAAAAGCGTGCCATTTGAACTTCTATAGCTCTAGAAATGCTCCTTCGAGTGCACGGAGGTCAGATCCTGACAGCATCTGTAGTCCTTTCTCTGCTTCTGAATCAGACTTCTGCTCAAACTCCTCAATTTCAGCCAAAAAATACTTGAAATTGCATGAAAACACACAAACTCAAAGTAGAATCCAAAAATTTGAATTTTTCACTAACACCTATGAAAACTTAACAAAACTTAAACAAAAGATACTAAAAACAATATGAAAATAAGGCCAAAAAACATATAAAATATCCGTTCATCAGTAATTATATATATATATATATATATATATATATATTAAACGGGTACCCACGGGGCGGGTACCTCTATCCCCCCTTCCCCGTTTATTACACGAGTACCCGTATCCAACTCCCGTGGAGAGAAAACACTCCCCAAACCTGATCTCCAGTGGGTAAATCCCCACGGATACTACCCCGCCTGAAAGAATTGCCATCCCTAGTCTGAATCTTGAAATTAATTTATAAAATATGAAAATTTAAGCAAAGGGAAGCAAGATCAAATGAGAGAGTACATAAACTCATGAAATATAAATAAACTTGTGAAAGTTGCAACAAAAAAAATACAGAATATAATAGCACAACTCTTCAAGGCATGTGTTACACACATTTTTCTTCAGGCTTAATTTGCCCCTATCAATTTACTATTGTGTGCAAAATAGGTTACTGGTGATTTTTTGCAGGATACAATGAAGAACAGTTGACTTATTTCTATACTCACACAGTCAAGCCTTACACTAAAATGATAGTTCATAGAATGATATTCTATATTCTTTCTTCTGCGCATAAAGAAAGTGTTGAGATGGATTCCACATAAATAATAAAATAAAAAGGATAATTTATAGGCACTGAGTACATGCAACATACAACTATGTACTCATAAATAAAATATTTATTTCAATAGATATAACTATTCAATGAGTGACAACCTTTTAATAAATTGCAACTTTTGAATAAGTCACAACTTCATAAAAAGATGCAACTTTTCAAAGGGAACTTATTTTAAAGACAAGAAAAATATTTAGAATGAAAATCCGAGAACTTATTTTAAAGGTTTGCCCCAAGATAGGGCCAACGAACTCAAAATTGTAAATGGGCCCATGTTAGGCCTAAGCCCAAAGCTTATAAGTCAACCAAACTTAGCATTTCAGCCACTTTCTTCCCTATTCTTGTTAGAGCAACGAAGAGAGAAGAGAAAGAGAAGAGAGGGTGCCCTAAGTTTTACTATTCATTCACCACCTTCAAATCCACAGAATTTCCAAACCGTAACTCCGAGTGATAACCCGTTTATGACTATGCATTCATCTCGGCTCTCTCTTCAATTTCGTCTAGCTATTGTTGTAAGAAATTTCGAAATCATTGTCCCATTTTCTGTTTCTTCATTGAAAATACGTTTCAGTTAGTTTGGTGTTGAGATTTTGTGATTTTGATATTTAGAGGAAGCTTAACCTTGAGTTTTAGTGGAGTTTTGACCCATGAATACGTGGTACAAGGTAAGAGAACTCTTTTCCTTTGATTATCCCCATTTTGAGTGAAAATCCTAGTGTAAATCTTAGTGGAGGCGTGGTGCTGTTAGTTGAGGTGTGGTTTCGATCGGAAAGGGAATTCAGGGGTTAAGAACCGCCGTCAACAAGGTAGGAGTTTTTCTTAAAACAATTTTATTACTGAGAATTGTTCTAAGTAGATATCGATTTGAAAATTATATTTTTAGTAATTATGTGAGTTTCATGAATAGGTATATTTGATTGTGATTGTGAATGGATAATTATTGATATGTTTAAATGATGAATTAGTGTAAATACTGTGATTTTGATTATCTTGTGATGAGCTATCGAATTGAGTTGAATAAGGTTCCATGAGAGAATTTGGCTCTAAGGCCGTATTTAGATAATTTTTGGTAAGTTGACATTAGGACAATATTGGTTTGATGATATTGATAATGGTTCAATGTTTGCCTTGCTTGGATTTGTGAATTGGTATGATTATTGATTGAAATGTAATCTTGTATAGGAAATGATAATTTGGATTCAATTTAGTTGGATTTAAGTATTGGTATGAGTCATTGTGTGTGGGAGATGATGGTTGAAAATGGGATTTGAATGAGGAATGTATGAAATTGATTTTTGTGAGGTTTGGTTGTTGATGAATTGGAAGATAGTGTAAAGATAAAACTTGAGAACAAGGTGAACTTGGGTATTAATGATTTTGTAGATTGAAATGGATAGATACATTTTGTGTTGATTTGTTTGGTGTAAGGAATTTGGCTATGTTGATCTTGAAAGAGATAAAATGAAAATTTTGTGAAAACAGCATTATGCAGAATTTTAGGTAAAAATAGGTTTTTGACTAACTTTGATAGGCCATAACTTGGTACTTGGAGATTGAATTTGGATGAAATTTATATTGAATTAAAATTGGAGAAGAGATCTTTTAAACAGTCCAAGAACGGGTAAAAAATGAATTTTGTACCAAAAGTTATGAGTTTTGGAAAATTAGGTTTTAAAACTGAATCTTGCGCATACACATGGGTCATGCATACACATGAATGTGAAACAGAATTGAAATCGCATGGATGATGTGCAACCCGAATTGAAATCGTGAGTACGCACGAGGTAGCATACGCACGACTGTGCTGATCTTTCGAAAATGCTACTTTTTGAACTATTTAACCTTCTCAACATGTTTATAACCCTTGTTTACCCCAGTGTGAAGTCGAATCACTAATTTATAAGCATTGAATACACTGGAGAGGATTATAATTAGTTAAATTGAATTATTCAGGATAAACGCTTAGTTAAAACAGATGATATGGTTGCGGGGATGGTATTATCCCGCTCATGAGTAAATGGAATTGGTAAATTGATAATAAATTAGGGTTAATAAGTATAATAACTTAAGATATTACTGAAAGACATTGATATTGACTGATTGTGGTCTAAATGGCTGGATTGGCAAGTTCTAGGTGGAATCCTACTTGCGTGTTGATTAGATATCTATTTTGGAAAGGACGGAGATTTGTCTCGCTTGCGTCTTTATGATTAATAAAGATTTGATTATGGTCTCGGTTATGTTAATGATGAAAATTATTATAATTGATATTGGGGGATGGTAGTTTTGTCCCGTCCACGGTGAGGTCGGTGGCTTTGTCCCTCTCACAGATTTGGCAAGTTGAGGATGAAAAAATTATTCTCTTGTCATGGTATAGATGTGGGAAAGGTGGAAAGGCACTCTCCTTCGTATTATTTTCTCCTACATCTTTCTCTAATTGTAAGGTAGAAAGACACACTCCTTCGATATGGAAAGGCACACTCCTTCATAATACCTCTAGAAAAAGGTAGAAAGGCACTCTCCTTCAGTTGTATTCCTCCTGGGGATGCACAAACTAGATACATGTATGCGTTAGCTACCGAATGTGTTAGGTTCTGACGATTTAACTGACATGTGAGCTCACAGCCAGTAGGACAAACATGCATTATACTGCATTTGTTTGTATTTGCTTGGGTCTGTATAATTACTTGGCTTGCCTAATTCTCATCTTGTTAATTGCTAATTGTACTACTTGTCATACTTACTCTCTATGTGTGATTGTTTGACTATCTATGTGATTGTGACTGGATGGTCTAGATTGTGGTGGTTGAGTATTGATTGTTTTGCTTGGGTCGGAGGCTGTGATTGATTATATGTTGGGCTAGATGCCATGGTTTGATTTTATTTTGGGGAGGTGGCCGTGATTAGTTATATGTTGGGCCGGAGGCTGTGATCTGATTATGTTTTGGCTTAGAGGATGTGATTTTTTAAGTTGCAAAAAATTGATATAATATTAACTTGTGGTGGTGTGATTGATGATTTTGGTTCTAAACAAATGATCGTATGATTTTGAAATAGAGATTGAGGTTTGGTGAATTAATGAATAAGAATTGGATGGGACTGAGAATGAAATAATCTGAATAAGATAAAAAGATTCATAAGGCGAGCATCGATCACTGCTGTTAAACGGATTTTGATTATATACATATATTCTTCTATAACAATTCTTAAACTCCTCTGATGAGACCATGTGGTTAGGTTCTCCCTCTACAGCGTTATCATTTTTCAGGAACTAGACGAGGAAGCCGATGAAAATTCTACTAAGCTCATGCTTTTCTTTGATGTATTATCTTAGTTATTGATTTCCCTTGCCATTATTATAACATTTTTATCAAGAGGGATATGAGTGTTTGATTTGATAGCTTTGTATATACATATATGCTTGTAGAAGTTATTCTTGTGAATATAAAGTGTGATGAGATGTATTTGTGTGTGTGTGTGTGTGTGTGTGTGTGTGTGTGTGTGTGTGTGTGTGTGTGTGTGTTTTGTATGTATGTATGTATGTATGTATAAAAGAAAAAGTATCTCCGGTTTTTTCAAAGAAAAGTCGATGTGGTTTCACTCAAAGGCTCCTGCTATGTAAATGTATGTTTAAAGTGGTTGATACAGATTTTATAAACCACAAAGCACTGACAAGTGCACCGAATCGTATCAATTAATAACTCATGGTGAGTGAATCTTGATCCCACGAGAATTAACGGATTAAGCAAGCAATGATCAACCGATTAATCTAGTCAGAGAATCCAATTAGGGTTTTGAAAGACTTAAGCATAAACAACAATTAACCAAAAGCAACAACGAGTATCTAAGAAGAATATATGATTAAGAAAATTAAAGTTTCAGAGATGTTAATACTTTCGAATTAATACTTTTCACTTTCCACCTTAATCATGCAAGATACTTCCATGGCAAATCATTAGTAATCAAACCCCAATCCCTTGGTGATTAAATTTCTCTTTAACCTAATTAAAAGTTAATCCCTTAGTCACTTAATCAAGAAAAGAGTTATGCACGTCTCTAATTTATAAGGCCACACAATTCATAAGAATTTTACCTAGTTGATTCAATGTCACTTATCAAGTCTAGTTTCAAAACATAAGAGTTGTGAGAATTGGTCTTCAAGCTTAATTCAATTAATCAACTTTTCTAAGAGGTTAAGAGAATTCAAGTTAGAGAAGAATTGTTTCCCAACATATTCAATCCCTTTTTGATTAAGAACGAAAATCTTTTCTTAAGAAGTAATCAATTGCATAAATTAAAGGTAGAAAATCAACATTAATCCATGGAATTAATAAAGTTCCTAACATTAAAAAGGGGATTTAGTTGCTCATGTTCTTCAAAGAAATATTTAATTATCAAAACTCAAAAATGTTGAAGAAAAGAAGAGGTCAAAACCCTCTTTCTTTATATACTAACCCTAGAAAATACAATTCAAATTCAAACTTAAAAACAGAATCAAAACCAAAGTGAAATCAAATCCCTTTAATAATTGCTTTCTCCTCCGTAAAGATCTCTCTCTTAATTGCTAGCAATCTTCAATTAATGTCATCCTCGATGGGCGTGTGATTGATCATCCAAAAGGTTGAGAATTTGGAGATAAGTTGGCCTTGATCGAAGTCCTAGGAGATGTACTAAAACTCACGTACCACGTGAGGTTTCTCGTGTACCACGTGAAGCCCATTTTGGTTTGGAATGCTCTTTGTTTAGCAAACGTACCACGTCAAAACCCAATTCCCTTCAATTGCTCCCTAGCGGTGTACGTGGTGAATTCTACGTACCACGTCAAAACCCACTTGTGCGTACGCATCCATGCTTGCCAAAAATCTATTGTTGTGTGTACACATATATACATGTGTATGCATAGCTGCTATGTCCTACCTGAAAACTCCTACATCCCACATGAAAAAGTATAGTCATGCGTACGCACACTTACATGCAATCGTATGGTAGGTAAATTTTTTGTGCTTGTGCATACGCACACATATATGCGTATGCACATATCCCTTTTCTTCCCAACGTGGTACGTGATCCTTCCCATGTTGCACGCTCCTATACTTTCTCTTTCCAGAGAGCATTCTGTTCATCACAGAAACTATTCTGCTTGACACAGAGAGCCTCCTGCTTTCTATTCTGTTCCTTCTGTTTTCCTTCCAAAGCTTCCTGTAATCAATGAAATTCAACTAATTAAAGTAATGTTCATTCTATCATTAAATTCATTGCTTATTCAATAGGAATTCTTAGTAAATCAATTGAAAACAAGAAGAAAAAATACTAAAGATACGGATGCATCACAACACCAAACTTAAGATCTTGCTTTTCCTTAAGCAAGCAAAGAACCATGACTTAGTCTTAACCTCATGATACAGGGGTGAATGATTGAAATCTAAATGAGTTTGGTTAAGCATTTCACTCATGCGCCATTCAACACAATTGATCATAATCTTTCAAGGCTTCTACCCAGATTAGATTATAGAATCCTTCCTTGAATCATCACCTTGAAGCAAAGCAAGCTTATTTACTTTCTTTCCATCATTTAAGTTCATTGGGTGCTTTGCACCTTGAGCCTAGCCGTGACTCTAAATGTTTTGTCTCAAGCTTTGCTCGATATAAAAACACGACAAGCACATAATTGGGGAGCTCTTTGAGCTTATTTTGTCTTTTCATTCTTTCCCACTATTGGTGCTCAGAGCCTTTGGCTTTCTCATTTTAGGGGGTGCTTTGCACCATGAGTTTAACCATGACTCTAAATGCCTTGTTTTCAATCTTTTGGCTTGATACATATGCACCAAAAGTACTTGACTATGATGCTCTTTCAGCTTATTTTTCTTTCAATTTTTTTAGTCAGTGGTACTCAGAGCCTTTGGTTTCTCTTACAACCCATTTTTCTTACTTATTGTTTCCTATAACCTTGTTTCTCTAAGGTTTTGTCAAGTGTAAAGATCCCATAATAGTCCTCTAGACTAAAACCTCAAGCAATTTGACTCAAATTGTGTTAAACATTCTTAGTTAGTTTGGCTTTCCAAACTCAATTTGTCATGCTCTTTATGATCAGTCCCTGTTTTTTTTTGTTTCTTTCTTAGCATATGATTCATTGTCCATATTCAAGAGGACATTGAATTATGAAGATTAAGTTAAGTGGGTACAACAAAGGATGCTCACACATAATTAAAGCAGATATAATAACATAAAGCAAAACAAACAGATTATAATAGCTTAACAGAGAATGATGATAAAAGAGAAGGAAACTTGACAACCTCATTCATTATTATTGTTCCTTTTTTCATCATCTTCTTCCTCCTGTGCTCCTCTTGGCTTCTGAATTCCGGCCTCAATTGACTAGCTTTATCTTTTTGGTTCCATAGGCCATGCTTTTTTAATTCATTCTCCCTCCACTCAGCGCACTACTTGCTTATCATTGTAGCTACTTTCCCAAAAATGCCAGCTACTTTTTCAAATGGCGTGATGTTTGAATGTGCTTTGTTTTGGGCCCAAATATTGTAATTTATCTCGGCGTGCATGTGTAGTTGCCACGATTCTTTAGTATCTTGCTGGGCTTCGTAGAAGGCTCAGTATTCCTAAAACTCTTTGTGGTTTGCCCTTTGCAAGGCTCTGAAATCTTGAAACTCTTTGTGATGAACTTCTTGCAAGGCTTTATGTTCTTGGAACTCCCTCATAAAGTGGGCTTGTTGTGATGAGAGCTCCTGTATTACAGTGTACATTTGTTGCCATTCTACTCCTTATTGTGGAGGGATTGAGCATATTGATGTGGTCCACTTTAATTCTGAACTTCTTGATCCTCTTACTCCTCCTTTTGAGCCTCTTGTTCTTACTCTTCAGCTCCCTAGACCTCTTCCTCATGAGCTTCCTGAGGAGGTTGTGCTTTGACCCTTTCCATTATTGTCTTGGTGATTGGATGCCCTAGTAAAATTGGAATGTCATTCTCTATGAAAGCACTGGCCACTTCACAGAGATGATAAATAATGCTAGGGAACCCTAGTGGAGATCTTGCACTTAGATTGGAAGAAAATGGTATATCTCATTTGGAATTATTTTTCAACTCTCACTTCTGAACCGATCGTTACGCAGTGAATCATGATTGCTCTAGCAATAGTAAGTTCTTATCGGTTACTTGTGGGTGTGATTGAATGATGGACGAATTCCATCCAACCTCTTGTCATGGGCTTGAGATCCTGCCTTCTCAAATGGAGTGCCTTTCTCGAAGCTCCCATGATCCATTTCGCACCCGGTAAGGCAAGATCTCGAATCACTTCATCAAGCCTTGGGTCATGCTTTTTCCTCTCAGCATATGTGACCTCTGAAGATGATAAGGTTGGGATTCTCAACCCTAGGACCCTCTAGATGCTTTTCGAACTAAAGTCAATTTCTTTGCCTCTTCCAATGCTCTTGTAATTCAAAGGTCTTTCATCATATGTCTGTGCATTGGTGAGGTATGCATTGGCATAAAATTCTTGAATTATCAATTGTCGCACCTTTCAAACAGGGACATAGAGTACTTTCCACTTTTTCATTCCTATTTGGTCCATGATTTCAGGATACTCTCCTCTTCTTAGATGACATGGTCCTTCATAGACGAATTTCTTGCCGCACATAATAGTGTAGAATATGTTTTCATGAAAGTTGGAGAGGAACCTTGTGGAATGAAGCTTCCACTGGTTTCTTTTCCTTTCTTTTGCTTGAAGCAGAGGATTTCTTAGGGGATATTTTCTTTGATATGGCTTGCTAGATCAAAACCAATACCAAACTTAGAGAAATTGTTAATCCTCAAGCAAAAAAAAGAAAGACAAAATGTGAAGTGAATGGAGGAAGGTGGAGAGGTAAGTGAAAGGTGGTAACCATGAAGAGAAGTATGTAAAAGGCTACGACGGTAATGATAGAAGATGTTGAGACTTGATGCATGAAGAGATGAGAGATGGTGGTATTTATAGTGATTTAGGGTTGGGTAATGAATGGTGAGGATTAAAAGATGAAATCCAAGGGATGCATGTTTTAAGATGGTGTGTCCAAGGCTTGAAGAGATAAGGACAAGCTTTGTGACGGTGATAGTGTGTGGTGAATCATAGCCTAGGAAAAAGAGAGCCAATGCATGTAAGAGAGAGCAAACTAAGACATGTGTACTTAATGTGTGGCTTGGAAGATGAGGACATGCGTAGCTTTCTTTATGAATTGAGTTGTCGGGGGAATCCTTTAGGGTAAGCAGGGACGGATCTACTTATATTGTAGTGCGGGAAAGCGCCCCCACTACAATTTGGAATTTTTTTGAATAGTACATGATAATAATATTTATTTATCCCCATTAAATTATTAAATTTTATCCCACAATAATTTTTTATTCAATTTTTGACACTTGATAGTCAATTTAAAAACTTCATATTAGATGTGCATTATAATGATAAATTCTCAAATTTAAATGAGATTTGTGTTCTTTCTTAAAAATCGACTTGAAAGAATATTATCTATCCATTAGTGTTTTTTTCTTTTGAAATTAGTTTTAATTTTTTCATAACGATTACACTAATTGAATGAACTTTTTCAACTATGAATATCAGTAAGATCAGAGCTAATTGTATGAAAGGTGAGGTTTAAATATTTTTAAATAATTGTTTAACAACATATATATAAAAAAGAGACATTTTGATTATATTGTTAATGAAAAATTATTCAATCTTTTTAAAATATAAAATATAAAAAAATAAAATTTTAAATTATATGTTATTATTTAAATTATTATTTTAGTTTTTTAATTTGTAATTGGATATTCTGAACACTAATCATATTTTATAATAACAAAATATAAGTATACCAATAATGATGTTACGCATACATAAAAAATAATTATTTATACAAAATAAATTTTGAAATACAAAATATATATATTGAAAATAAGTTAAATAATATATATATACACACACAAAAATTTATAGTAGATAATTTGTTAGCTAAATTTTTATGTAAACATAATATTTTTATTATAAAAATTATCATGCTATATATATTTTGCCCCCACAATCAAAATTTTCTAAATCCGTCACTAAGGGTAAGTATACAAAAGAACAAATGCATGTGCCTTGGTCAGAACAATAGTACAAAGTTTGCAGAGATTTCCTGAATAGTCACAAGCACTACATAAAAAGACAAATTCAAATGATAACCACAGAGGAAAAACAAATATAAAACAAAAGAAAAAGAAAAGAAAAAAAAAAGAATCATGCATGAGGAGATATGGGGGGAGGGGGTTATGTGTGCCTCCAAAGTGCATGCATGAAGACCACCACAACTAAACTTATGTGAATAAACTGAAATTAAGAATAATAATGCAAGGAGAGTGAAGTTTAGAGTGGTGTCCTAAGGGTTGCGTGGTACTTTAGGGTGAGCACGTTGCACGCCCAAGAAGTCTTTGCCTTAGAGTGTAGTATAAAGCCTAGTGTGGAACGCTAGGGATTTCATGTGGAACGTGAAATGGGAGGTGGATGTTATGGCGTGCAACGTGATCAAATTCATGTGATACGTGAATGATCTAAAGCCCTAGAGGTAGTCCCTTAGAACTTCACGTGGGACGTGGCTTGTTTCACATTGAACGTGAGATCACAAACATCCCTGGAGTGATTGTTAGAAGAAGAACAAATCTTAAAAAGCAAGACTAGAAGAGAATTGAGTGAATCAACCCTATACACTTAAACAAGTAGAGAGCATATACATCCAGTGAAAGGTACCTTACCGGGTTCGATTGCACAATTCTATTTTTTCACCTATTATGACCCTGCCCCACTTACTTTACAACTCACCATTCACTTAATTAAAACTCATCTAATCATCATCATTCATTCATTTAACGGAACCATTAATAAGGAAAAGAGAAAGAACCGAGAGAGAAGAGCGTGAGAACCTCCATGACCGTGGTGCTTCAAACCTCGATTTTTTGAGATCCATAATTCCGATAAAAAATCTAATCCGATTAAAGTGTTTGTATCTTCCTCCTCTTTACGTTGACGTCATTTTTATTCGAGAGAAATATACAGTAAAGCTTTCCCCCCAAGCTTGCATGGTTCAGCTAAAGTAAGGAGAAGTTGGAGTAGTCAATTTTTAACGTTTTCTTCTTTAATTATTCGGTCGAAAACTTTTCCAGGAGTTTCGGTTGTTGTGATTGTCCTACGGAGGTAGGGTTTAATAAATTTGTACCGTTTAAATGTGATTTTGACAAGTGAATATTGGTTGGTTGATTGTTGTTTGAGGTTTGATTGAAATTATGTTGATTTTGTTGATATATTGATGTTTCTCATGATGCTTATGGTTTGGCCATGGTGAGATCAGCCTAGAACCGAATTATTTTGAGGATTTTTGGGGCTGGTGTGATGCGAAAAATTGAGAAAAAATTGATAAGTTTTGATGGCTGAGAGATTAAAATTAAAAGCTGTGAAAACAAATCAAGCAGATATTTTGAAAGATCGCAAAAGAGGGTTTCGATTTTGAGGAGAAGTGTGTCATCAACACGAAATTATTTTGGAGTATGAAAATGTAATTTGATAAAAGGTCGGGGTTAAAAATAGTAATTATATAAGTTTTGGGATATTGTGGGTAATAAGTAAAAGTTTAGGAGTAAAAACGATATTTTTATAAAAAATTCAAGAATGTTTTTAAAAATATTAAAATATGTAAGGTTAATTTAGCATTTTACAAAAATATTGAGTTAAAAGTAAAGATATTTAAAAGTTTAGAGTTAAAATATAATTTCTAAAAGTTTAAGAATAAAATTTTAATAAGCTAAGTTTTTAGTAATTAAAATGAAAAATTGTTAATACTCTTTATTTATTAATACTATTTTGCTTATACTAAATTAATTATTATCTTTTATTAAAGATATTATTTTATTTAGTAAAGACATTATTGTTATTATTAATAATAAGATAGAGAAGAATAAAACAGAACTACTCTTTGAAACTTTAGAGATACAAACTTGATTTAAGAATCATATGATTCTCTTTCCAAAAGATACTAGGGGAAAAGCGAGAAAAGAGTACGAAGATAAGTTGGAATATTAAGAGAATAACAAAGAAAAGAAAAGAAGAGTAAAGAAGAGAAAAGAAAAAAAAAGAAATGATTGAATGGTTGTCTGCCGCGAATGGTGCAGTTGAGCTATTGGTTTCTCTAGAAACGAGCAGAGATATGATGGTAATTTCAGTGAGAGTTGTTTTTCATAGATACGTCAGCTCAAGAGAGCCTGACACCTGTCAGGCGAGGTTGCTTACAGAGATTATATTCGGCATTTAATAGCTAGAGAAAGATGCTCTGTAATGCGAGGTTGCTTTAGAGGTTATGCCAGCTGGAAAGCCATATCTGACTAGAGAGAGAGTTGGATTATGTCGGGAGCGGGTAAAAACCGACAGATGAGCTCATTACCTATGATAGGAATAGACATGCATCATCCTTGTTTGCGCATATTTGTTAGTGATTGTGTGTGCTTGTGATTGAATTCTGTGTTCTGTAATTATTGAGTTGGATTGTACTTAGTTGACTGTTGTCACTGACTGAGAACATAATAAGATGAATCTATCTAGCTACCCCGACCCTACTAAAGACTTCTCAGTTCTTAACCCTTCTTTTTTCCCTTTAGATGGAGACAGGAGTGATCTTTTATGATCTTGATTACCCATATATCTACGAGGACCCGATGAATCGTAGTTTCTATGTAGTGGTAGCCGAGCCTCGAGTACGTATGTATGTATTATGTAATCACCCTTTCTAGCACTCAACAAACATTCTGCACTTCGATCCTGATGCACCATATGAGTTTCCACTATCGTGGCTTCACCCAGACACAACTCACCATCCTTTTTCGGACGGACCTGTACACCATCAGCCAGCATAGCTAGGAGATCAGGTAGTCCATCAGCCTATCCTAGCTGAGGCGTATGTTCCCGTACTTCAGCCAGATGAGGATCTTTCTTCCGAGCTGATTGCATCACTTTTTTTGAGGGCACAATCAGGAGATCAGTTGGATCCTTCAGTAGAGGGACTAGAGCAGATGCCAGTGGACAGACCTGTGTTCGCTAGTGGACCTGTACACGTAGATCAGTGTAGTGACAGCGGTACCTGAGATCTGTGTGTGATCATGCAGATATCTGATGATGACAAGGAGGATCCTGAGGAGTATCTAGAGGTAGTGGAGATTTTTTCTTCTGATAGCGATGTTTGACTGCAGACAATTAAGATTTGGTAGCTCGTTTTGATGGCACTTCAGCTTAGCACTGGCATTTGGGGTTTAGACTCTTACTTTTGGTTAGACTCACAGAGAGACTAGTATTTTATTAGACTTGCTTGGCTAGTTCGGATGCTAGACTAGGGGCTTCCTATATAGGCCATGTCACAGAGTCTCAAGTGTTTATGTATGTTTTGGATAAAGAGTGTATAAAGATGTAATAACTGACTTATTTTTTATGACGTCTTTGTGTATATATGCATGATGTATATTATTATGACTACCTTTATTATTCCTGTATTTTAATTTCTGTACTGTTATTCATGTATGTTGATTTAGTTTTCCATATCCTTTTGTATAAAAAAAGAAAAAAATCTTTTCGAAAAATCGATTATGCGTTAACAAGGTTACAAGCATACTACTAAATAATAATTATAGCTAGGAAGCAAATTGTTAACACTCGATTTTTGGTATGATCATGACGTATTGGAAATTGGGTAATTACAATTTGGTATCACACTAGTTCGTTTCTGTTAGAGCTTGAGGAATGGACTGAATCATGCTTTATTGTATACTCTGTGTTGTGTCTCATGCATTTAAGATATCATTGTGATATGGATTGCATGATAGTTGCTGTGTATCCATCTTAGAATCTATTCACACTTTACCTGAAGTATTAAGACTGATTAACTTAATATGAATGTTGAGTGTAAATAGGATCTTGATTGCTGCACAGAGACGAGGATGCAGCAGGCGAGGTGGGAATTCGGAGAATATTCTGATGAGATATACAAACGCGTTTATAGCTACGGTAAACACCATGGCTGATGCTGTGCGTGAAAAAGAAACTACTACGACGCAAGCAGTTGACCATTTTGGTGAACGTAACGGTGACCATAATGAAAATCATAATGGCGAGCATAACGAAGATAAAGGTGCTGGAAATCACGATAAACTAATGACGCTGGCCATTTTTCTGAAGATGAATTTGCCTAATTTTAAGGAAACACTTGTTGAGATTGATGGTAACAATTAGTTTCGAGCTATCGAGAAGTCGTTGCGAACGCAACATGCACCCAAAGGACAGCATGTAGAGTTTGCAACTTATATGCTGGAAGGAGAAGCTGAGCACTGGTGGCATGGAGTGCAACGTTTGCTATGGCAAGAAGCGAGAGATATTCTCTGGGATGCATTTAAGGAAGAGTTTTACAAGAAGTACTTCCCTAGATCAGTTCGTGATGACAAGGAAATGGAACTGATGCAATGGAAGCAGGGAGGTATGACGGTGGCTGAGTATACCTGGAGATTCGAAGATCTGTGTCGTTTCTCTAAAATCTGTTAAGGAATCCATAAGGTTTCGAAGAATAGAAGTGTTTGAAGTTAGAAGGAGGGCTCCATGATGAGTTAATGCATTCATTGGTTCCATTAGAGATACAGAATTTTGCAGAACTTGTCAGTAAAAGTCAGCTGATGGAGGATTGCAAGAAGAAGATGGCTGTATTGTGGGCGAGTCGTCAGAATTTACCACTGAGAGACTTTAATAGTTTTAATTGGTATGTGGCTCACCAGAGGGTGAATTTCAAGGCATATAGGATACCTTTTCATGGGAATGAGCATGCTAGGAATGATCCTGCACCCTCTACTATTGGGAATGGAAATAGGCTAAGGAAGAATGCTAGCAAACAACCTCAGCAGATCTAACTAGACCCGACATGTAAGTGATGTGAAAAATGTAAAACCCCGATAAATGCTGAATAATTTATTAATAAATTAATTATAAGCAAAGAGTATTAAAAATTAGAAATTTATAATTTGGAGAAATGCCAGTGAAAATTTAATTCAAAAAATAAAATTGAGTGCAAAAATATAACTAATTACGGGAAAAACGCGTACCGGCATTAAAAATATTTAAAACGAAAGTCTGAGCACTTATCTTAAAGGTTTTAGCCCAAGATAGGACCAACGGATCAAAAATCACAAAACAGGCCCATTTTAGGCCCAAGGCCGCACATATATAAACTCATAACTTAGCATTTCAGCACCCAAAACCCCTTATTTTGAGAAAGAGCTTGTGGAGAAGAGAAGAGAGAAAGGGGAAGAACAAACCCTAACTTCATCACCTTCAAATCACCATAACTTCTGCTACGGAGCTCCAATTGCCGCACTATTTATGGCCACGTGAAGCGTATCTCTTCCTTTTCAATTATTGATTAGTTTGTAAAGTAACTTGAAATCCCAGCTCTAGTTTCTCATTCAAATCTTATTTCATGTCTTTGAGCTTGAGTATTGAGAATTTTTTGTGATTTTGATGTTATAGGAGTTCTCTAGCTTGTGTTCTTGGTGATTTTCATCACCAAATTCAGTGGGCTATGGAACGAAATCCTAATCCCTTTATTTTCCTAATTATGTATAAAGTCCTAGCTCGAAAAATATGTAACGTTGGTATAATTAGATTTGGGTAGAGTTTCTAGATAATTTTGGTGCAAGTTGGATTGCCAAATTTGAGTTGTTACAGAATTTGGAGTTAGGATTCCTTTTAGAGCACTCGGTTGAGGCTCGGTGGTGTTGATTAAGGCTTGGGTCCATCTAGAGCAAAAATCCAAGTGTCAAAAAACCGCCGTCATTAAGGTGTGTGTCTTAATTTCAGATAAGCACTGTGTAACACTATGTGAAAATTTAGGTTAATTGTTCTAGGTTAGTGTTGAATCTTGTGTGTTAATGATGAGATGTGATTCAACATGATTATGTAAATTGTGTTCTTGATGAGAAGTTTATGAATGTATGAGTGGAATTGGAAATGAATGTTGTGATATTACTGTTATTATATTGATTAGTGTGGAATTGGACCGAAGGCCGTGATAGGGTGAGGTATCCCCTATGAGGTAAGCTATGGTAAGTTGCAAAATTGTCATGTTGGGATTTGTTGTGAAATTGGTGACATTTGATTGAATAAGTGTATTGATGGTATTGATTTGGATGAAAATTTAAGAATGATAAATTGAATCAAAGTGAGGCCTTTGATGGATTCGGTTGGTTGATTAGATTTTAAATGGCTAGGGAATGAATTGAAATCGGAAGTTTTGTATTGGGATAAATTGAGAAAATTGGTAAATGAGCATTATGCAGAGAATTAGTAAATTGTGGTTTTCAATCAACTTCGATATTTACCTTAAATTAAAGCTATTAAAAAGATCTTTAAAACCATATAAAAGTTAAAAAAAATGAATAAATGCACAAAGAGTTATAGAGGTTTAAATTTGGAGATTAAAAAAATTGAATTCTGCAGAAGTTGCATAAAGTTAGGGTCATGTGTACGCACAACCCATACGTAAACATGAGGGGTGTTAGTGAAGTGAAATGGTTCGTGCGCATACCATGCGTATGCATAAAAGAAAAATCATATGTAAGCATGACTCATGCATACGCACAACTTACATGACATAATTGAATGATTTTTGTGTGTGTTTCGCGTGTACGCGCCAAAAAAGGACTCGTGCGTATGCATGACTGTTGTGTTTTTCAAGAAAATATTGATTCTAACTTTTTTGCCTATCCAATTTGCTTTTTCACCTCTTTAACCCCTATTTAAGGTCTGAAAATTAGTTTTTAGTCTCTGGAACGAGTGAGAGTATATGGAAGGTATTAAATTGAATTATTCTTAGATAAACACTTAGTTGACCAGAGAAAACACTGCGGGGATGGTGAGTTTATCCCGCCCACGATGAGGACGGTGGTGTTATTCCACTCACGAGAAAACAAAATTAATTACTTAATGACAAATTGAGATTAACAAATCTAAGTTTGATAATGGATAAAGGATTATGGTTAATAAATTTTATAACTTGTGAAATTGGTTAAAGACACTAATGTTGACGGGGTATGGCCTGAATGGCTGGATTGGCAAGGATGGTCGCTTGCATATTGATTTGGCACCTGCACCAGGCAAGGACTGTGATTCCATCCCCCTTGTTTCGTGGTTGCGGTGTGACTTAGGGAAGGTGACAGGGCATTCTCCCTCTTTAACAGAATGATACCCCAATAAGAAAGTGACAGGATATTCTTCCTCTATGACAAGTGACAAGGCACTCTCCCTCTGAGACTAGTTTGTGATAAGCTGAGAATATTCTTTTTTGGGGATGTGGTGGGTTATTTTGTCCATGTTTTCTCTGATTGAAAGGTGACATGTGGTGCAGTATTTTAAAACTACAAACTAATCGGCAAGTGCACCGGGTCTTACTAAATATATCTGTTAGTGCATTGTAGCTTGATAACACCATTAATTTTGCAACAGGATCTCCAAAAGACACTTGGCATCTCCTATGATTAAAGCTGATACAACAACCCTAAGTTATTGGCTAAGTTGGATGGTGTATCTTTGTAGCATATGCCTCTTAGTCCTAGCAATCTTGTCAATATTGCTTATATGGAAATATTAAAGTTTTCGAAAGCTGGCAAGATATGGTAGCATGGAAAGCCAAAAAGAAAAAGAAAAAGAAGAGTGGAAGGTACTTAATAATGCAGATCAAAAAGAGATATTGTATTGATGATTCAGAAGACTAATTACAAGGAAATTGGAACTATATGAGTTTGAACTATTACTTAAAGAAAATTAAACCAATGAAACAGTGGTATGAACTAAGAAAAGAAAGTGAAGCAGAAACGCAGTAATGCTCGTCATGCATGAGGACCTGAACGAAGAGAAGAATTAATTAAAACATATACAAGGAATTCGATGTAACCTAAAGAGGGAGGACCAAAATGATAGAATGGCACCATACCAGGCTCAAGCTACCCTGCATAATCCTTCCATTTGGTATTTATGATGCATCCTCTCATGCTTCTACGCACGTTCGAAGGAGGTGGATCATCAGCCACGTGTCTCTGCTCTGTAACTAACTTCCCCTTAATAGAATTGCTTGCATTAGAGTGCTCACTCCCATCCAATTTCTTTATTATCTTTCTTACATTACCCTCTCCATTTAGATCAACTATGTCCTCAAGGTTGAGACCAGGGTATAGTCTAGTAATGTCTGTAACAGGTTCCCCTGATGTTTTTGTAGTGTCTCCAATTCTCCATTGCACATGGACCTAATGTTCTGATTTTTCATGTTTGAGAATGGTGCAAAATCCCAGAACTTGAAAAGGCTCAAGTATAGGACCCTTGGCACTAGTTTCTAGAGGCAATGGCATGTAATGAACAACGTTATCTCTATAGAATCTCTTTAACACTAAAATGTGGAACACATTATGAATCTTAGCCTCTGGAGGAAGTTTGAGTCTATAGGCCACCGAGCTAAGTTTCTTGACAATACAAAATAGTCCAAAGTATCTCATTTGCAACTTTTGATTTTTTTTCAAAGCCACTAAGTGTTGGCAATAAGGCTGTAAATGAACCAGTACCATATCATTCTTTTCAAATTCAGCATCTCAATGATTTTTATCAGCAAACATCTTCATATATTGTTGGGCTCGACTGAGGTTGGCCTTAAGCTGTTCAATCAATGTGTCTCAATTGGTTAGCAACTCTTGTAATGATGGTTCGTCAGCATGAGAGAACTCATATCTAATGAGATTTGGGGGGGCAAGACCATATAGATCCATGTAAGGAGACATTTTGATGCTTCTGCGATGAGAAGTGTTATTCCAATACTAGGCCCAACGTAGCATATCGAACGATAACCTGGGATTCTCGAAATAAAAGCAACGAAGATACATCTCCAATGTCTTATTCATGACTTCACTTTGCCTGTCCGTTTGTGGGTGGTATGCTGAGCTCATGGATATAGTAGTGCCTTGCAACTTAAATAATCTCTACCAAAAGTGACTTATAAAGATTTGGTCCTTATCCAAGACAATAGAGCTAGAAAAGCCATGGAGTTTGACAATATTTCTGATGAATGCCTTTGCCACTGAATGGCTGTCAAAGTCTTGTTTCAAGGGTATAAAATGAGAAAATTTTGTCAATCTATCAATGACCACCATGATGACCGTATACCCATGAGACTATGGAAGAGTTGTAATGAAATCCATGCAGATAGCCTCCCATACTTGTGATGGTATTGTGAGAGGTTGGAGCAACCCTGCAGGTAGTCGGGCCTCTGTTTTGGCGCATTGGCAAGTGGAGCAGGAAAGAACATAAGCTCTTTTATCTCTTTACATATTCGGCAAGTAGAAAGCAGAGCAAATCCGTTCCACAATCTTGGCAATGCCAGAATGACATCCGATCACGCCATCATGGTATTCATGCAAAATTGATTGCATCAATATACTCCCTTTTGGAACCACCAACCTATTCCTCCATAGTAGGACACCATTCTAAACAGAATAGTTGGGATCCTTAGGTGAGTGATGGAAGGCCAAATGTCGGTTTAGAATTTTTCAAAAAGAATTGCTTCGTCAATAGTATAGTCCCAAACCAACAATTGACCCTAATCAAAGTTTAAATAAAGATTGTCACCAAATAAATCAAATAACCAAGAGTTTTAAGTCCCGAGTCGTTCTCCTACGGAAATGCAGTGAGGTGTGTGTATCATTGGCTATGAGAAAATGAGTTTTGATTGCAATAAACTAAAATATAAATAGCAAGAAATTAAATTAGCAAGTAATAACTAAATGGAACAGAAAACTAAACTAAGACAATTAAGGAACCAACTAAAAAAGATATTGACAAGGGTTGATGGTTAAGGATCACAATCCTTGTCACTAACCACAACATGATAATTACAAAGAGGAAACCCAAATCATCAACCTCTAAATGGTGAGGAAAGTCAACCGGGCTTACTTAATCCTAATCCATAAGTCCTAATCAACTTACTAATTAAATTAGCAAAAGATTAGCGTTAATAGAAACAAGAATAATTAAAATCTCTAAATTATCAATCAACTTGGACATTAGTAACTCAAGGTCACCCAAATTACCAACCCAATCTAAGAAGCAAAATTCTACTTAAAACTAAAAAAGAAATTTTATCAAACACTTGGAAAGAATAAAACAAAAACATCATAAATTGCATGAGTTATAAAAGCTATAACTATCAAATTCAAGAAAGAAATAACAACAATTCAATTAAGCATCAATAACATGAAAAAGATCAAAATTGCATTAATAGGAAACCAAAATTCAACATGGGTTCATAAACTAAAATAATATAAAACAAGAAACTAACAATAAAAGCTAAGTGAACTAAGAGGATAGAATAAGAAAATATAAAGAAAACTACACTAAAACAAGATCAAAATCTAAAATTAGTGAGAAAACTAAGCTAAAACCCTAAAATTCTAGAGAGAAATTGAAGCTTCTCTCTCTAGAATCACCTAAAACATGATAAAAACCTCAACCATGACTACTTGGTTCATTCCCCTTCAATTCTTGGTTCAATATCATAAAAAATGAGTTGGATTGGGTCTAAAATGGGCAAGAAATTGTGGGTCATGGGCTTCATTAAATGAGGCACGCGTTCAGATGCATGCGTACGTACATAATGGTGCGTGCGCATGCACAACTCAATGTCTGATAAACCACTATTTTATGGTTTGTCTTGTGCTTAATTGAGTGGATTTTATCAATCTTTCATACACTTATTCATACTAAATGCATGGGTTTACATTCTCCTTCCTGATTTTGTGCTATGATTGAAAACATGCTTCTTTGGCCTTATATTTGCTAATATTAATCCTCTCTTATTACCATTAGATGCCGTGATATGTGTGTTAAGTGATTTCAGGGATTACAGGGCATGAATGGCTCAAAGGATGGAAAGGAAGCAAGCAAAAGTAGAAGGAATACAAAAAGTTGAAGAAATTGCAAAGCTATCAGCCTGACCCTCTTGCAAAGCTGATGCGGTTCCAGTTGCGTTAGAAAGCTAACATCCGGAGCTTCACAATGATATATAATTTGACATAGCTACCTCGAAGTTAGGCGACGCAAACGTGTGGATGACGCGCCCACGTCGCATCTGCGAACTTCAATCCACGCAAACGCGTGGACGACGCCTCTGCATCACTTTGCCACAACCTGTACGGACCAGAAAGCGCTGGGAGTGACTTCTGGACTATTTTTGACCCAGTTCTCGGCCCAGAAAATACAGATTAGAGGCTGGGTGTGGAGCAGAATCAGATCATTCAATCATTACTCACAATTTTAGGTTTTAGATGTAGTTTTTAGAGAGAGAGGTTCTCTCCTCTCTCTTAGGATTTAGGATTAGGATTTCTATTAGGATTAGGATTGTTTCTTCACACCAGGTTCAATAATTTATGTTTCTCTTCTATTTTTGTTTACTCTAAAGCTTTTATTTGTGTTTGATTTATGTTGCCCAATTGGCTTATGAATATTGTCCATGTTAGAATTGACATCTTCATTCAATATAATTTGAGGTATTCCGGATATTTATGATTTCAATTTAGCTTTTTATATTCTTGGTTCTAGTTGATTAATTGGTAACTCTTGAGTTGTCAAACTCATTGTCGACTGAAAATTAGAATTCTTCAAGAATTAACTCGAGTTCCACTAACTCTAGCCTTTTCCAAGGAAAGACTAGGACCTGAGGAACCAAACTTATTTCATCCACTTGACTTACTTTCATAGTTAGAGGTTAGTTTAGTGGGAGAAAAATCCAATTCTCATCACAATTGATAAGGATAACTGGGATAGGACTTCCAGTTTTCATACCTTGCCAAGAGTTTTATTAGTTATTAATTTATTAATTCTTGCAATCTATTTCTCTTGCTTAAAACCTTTTTCAAACCCAAACACTATTTTTCCATAACCAGTAATAAATCATACTTCCCTATAATTCCTTGAGAAGACGACCCGAGGTTTAAATACTTCGGTTTATAAATTTATTGGGTTTTGTTAATTGTGACAACCAAATGTTTGTACGAAGGGATTTTTTGTTGGTTTAGAATCTATACTCACAACGCGACTATATTTTTACAAAATTCTTTACTAGAAAAAATCCTAACGTCAAAATGGCGCCATTGTTGAGAAATTGCAAACCTGTTCCTTATTATTGGTTATTGTAAATATTTTTCAAAAATAAAATTTCAGATGTTTATTTCAAAATTTTTATCTTATCTTATTTTTCAAAATTCAAATCTTTTTTTTTTCAAAAATTATATCTTTTTCAAAATTTTATCTTATCCCGTTTTCAAAAATCATATCTTTTTAAAAATATTTTCTTTTTGTTAATTTTTGTTTTTATTTTCTTTTACTACTATGAACTCTCACCCCTTTGGCTATGAGTCTGGTTACAACTATGTTACAGGAAGAGGAAGCTATAACAGGAATATGCATCAAGGTCAAAGCAATCAAAGATGGATGGAGCCAAGAGGATATGATCAACCCTTTAGGCAATAACACCTTCCAGGATATCATGGACAAAGACCATTCTACAATGCATACCAAGATGATAGATATGGTGGACCCCCTTCTAGTTACCAACAAGACCCACCATATGCCCATGAACCCCCTCCTCCTCAATATAATTTTGAACCACCATATTCACAAGCCCCTTACCACCAAACACCCCCATATGACCCTAACCCTTATCCACCACACCAACCACCATATGAACCATATATAGAACCACCCAAATTCCAACCTAGTTACTCCCAAGGACCACCACCTCCATATGCACCATGTCCATATCCATCAAGCCAAGAATCACAAGTTCGCTTCGAAGAATCAATAAACCAATTTAATGCAACCCTTCATCAATTGGAGCAAGCAATAAATCGATTATCTTCCAGACGTTCAGACACTCAACAGACTCCCATGGCTTCATGTGGAGAATCTAATGAAGAACGCAGCACGAAGAAGACACTAGAAACTCCAGTGGACAGCATAGAGCATAACTTCGTTCTGGAACAAGTAGATAACACTGTCATTGTAGAAGAAGAAGAGTTGGTTGAAGACTTAGGAGATGATGAACCTCAATTGGAAAGTCCATTCATAAAGCCTCCTTCCAAGATGCTTGAAATTAATGTTGAGGAGGGTGTACAACCTCCAAGGCATGTCATGGTTGAAGACTTGGAAGAGGTTGATCAAGAGATGCAGACTAAGGAAGAAGACGCACAACCTCCCATGCCCTTGGTGAGCAGTGAAGAAGAGATCAAATTAGAGGAAAACTACCAAGAGGAAGAGGTTGATATTGAAGAAGCTTGCAAGGAGGTGGAAGTTGTCAAAGAAGAGCCCAAGGGAATAGAGCTGGAAATCACCTTGCCAAAGTTGTTGGGTACCTCTATCCCAAAGCCATCACCGTCCATTTCTTCATTCAAGTGGGTAAATCTCTCATCTCTAAGCTTAATTAGCTCACTTGAATATGCTTTACTTGAGACAGATGGTCAACTTAGAGCTCTTTATGGCATTAAGAATAAGAGGAAGATGGTCAGTGGTAAGAATTATCCTGCAAGGTTCATTATGGTTGGAAGCTTTAAGTTTAAACGCAAAGGTTGGTGTAGAGCTCAACTGAATGGGTCTAAGAAGTTGTTTAGCCGCTTTAGTGAGAATTCAGACTGCTTGCCACCCGGATGGAATCATGATAATCAACTTGAAGATGGGTTAGAAACAAGATTTGGGATCCAGGAATATATGAGGATCAACTTTGGGAGCTCAAAGCTTGTGGAGAACTTCATCAATGCTTGGTAAATTTACTTGGTATTGATAGAGCTTATTGGAAGTCCAAGCATTGGTGGAAGTTTCAAGATGAGTTCAAGCACAAGCCACCATGACAAGGAGCTCGCCAAATGTCCAACTTAAGGACTATAACTAAAAGTGCTAGGCGGGAGACAACCCACCATGGTATGACCGTTCCTCTTTTAGTTTAAATTTTAGTCTATTTTTGAGTTTTGATTGAACCTGGAATTTTGCATAACATTCATTGCATTCTGCATACTGCATTAAAAAAAAGAAGAAGAAATCGCATGCGACGCGCCAGCGTCGCCGACGCGTCCGCGTCATAGGTGCGTTGAGAAGAAAACAAAATTGAACAGAGAGTCACGCGAGAGCGTGGCTGGAGGCGTGCCTTTGGCACAAATTGATCCACGCGACCGCGTCGCTGACGCGTCCGTGTCATGTGGGAAAAATGCCTCCCACGCGTCCGCGTCACCCACGCGAACGCGTGCCCTGAAATCGACGTAAAAAGGGTGTATGGCCGAAAGTTGAGCTAGAATTGGGCTGGACTCGTGCTTGAAGCACCAGTCCTGCCACGCGTACGCGTGCCCTACACGTCCGCGCCGTTTTCAAATTTAGGCCATCCACGCGATCGCGTCAACCACGCGACCGCGTCACCCCAGATTTTTGGCAAAAATGCATTTAAACAGAGAGTTGTGCGTACGCGAGGCTACTCTCGCGCCACTAGCACAAATCGAGTCACGCGTCCGCGTGCCCCACACGTCCGCGTCACTTGAATTTATCACACCCCACGCGATCGCGTGCACCACGCGTCCGCGTCATATGCGACGCACAGCTTATCCAGACCAGCACCAATTATCTTATCTTTTCTTTTCTAATCCTAATTTCTTCTATCTTTTCTTCTTTCTTCTCCTTTCTTACTTTTTTTTCTTTTTCATTGGTGTTAAATTTTCTTATTCAACTGTTGTATCTTTTCTGGTATTATCTTGGTGCTTAGTGACTTGTTTTATTCTTGTTAGGTAATATTAATTAAATCAATGCCTGTCTTTTATACCTGTATTACTTTTGTATTGACATGAATTTATATTATCTCTCTTTACCCACTCTCTTCCCCATTGTTGCAATTTTTACACTCTTGATATGTTATTTGCTTCCACTATTTTCTCCTTTGCATGTTGTATCTACCATGTAATTGAGACCTTTATTATTTGGCATTAATACCCATATTTCATTTATGTTCTTATCTTTACTTCTGGGTTACTTTCCTTCTTTTCCTCTTCTTTCAGGATGGCCACCGAGGAAGGAAAAGGGAAAGCTTCTAAATGGGGAGACAAACAAGTCAATCTGCACAATCTATAGCGAAAGGCATCAGTTGGAGCAGCCCGTCCACTTATACATCTTAGCATGCACCGAGGACGGTGCAATCTTTAAGTGTGGGGAGGTCGATACCGATCTCCATGGGTTAGTTATTTTTTGAGTCAACACCAATGTTTAAACTTCTCTGTAGTTAGTTCTTGCATTTGCATGTTTGATTTCATTATAGTTAGATCTTGTGCATATTTTACCACCACTTAGTTGAAGTAATAAATTTCTTTTCAAGACTTTATTTTATAATATTTCACTAATTTAAATTAAAAATTAAAATTTTCTATGTGTTAAATTTGTTTGAAGTTGTATTTGGAACATGGTTTTTGAGTCAAAGAACACACAACCTGTGAGATTTGAGCTTATTTACATGGTTACATTATTTAACCATAAATTTTTATTCTTGTGTGTTTTCTTCTCTATGATTACAATCGTTGCTTTGTTCCATTCTATATGTCCATTATTTAGTGTATGTACATGCTTGCATATGATTAAGGCCATATTTGATTACTAACTCACTTATCCCAAATAAAGCCTACCCTTTTATGTCACCCTTGTTAGCCACCTTGAACTTTTTACTCCCCTCTTATTTTATAACCACATTACTAGCCTTAAGCAGAAAAACAAAATAAAAATTCCAAGTTGAATTCTTGGTTAGCTTAAGATAGATATTGTGTATAATTTAAGTGTGGGGAATTTTATGGGAACATGGGATGATAGAAAAAAGTAAGGAATTGAATTGAATAAGTTATTTGAAAATTTGGGAAGCATGCTCATGTGAAATCAAAATAATTAAATTATCATGTGCATTGATAAAAAAATAAAAAAAAATAAAAAAATTATTAAGTAATTAAATAAGGGGATACAAAAAAAATATATTACCCCAAATGCAAAATAAAAAGAATCAATGCACATGGGACAAAACTCAAAAAACAAGTTTGATACATGAGCGTGTAATACAAAAGTGGGAAAAATTTGGGTAGCTAGGTAAATCATTTTAAATTACATAAAGTGTGTATGTTAGGTGAGATCTTAGACTAATCAAGGATTCACTTTGTTAGCTCACTTAGCCTTATACATATATCCTCACCTTTACCTTAGCCCCATTACAACCTTGAAAATACCTCATGATGTTTGCATTGGTATATTAAATATTTGTTGATTGGTTAGATGAAGAACAAAGTTTAGAAAGCATGATTAGAGAAGAATAGAGTGATTACCCTATACACTAGAGAGACTAGAGTGAGACATACACTATCAGTGAGGGTTCAATGCTTGATTCTATGTTCCCTGCTTTCATGAGCTATCTTCTTACAAGTTTACTTGTTTTCACTGTATGATTTGAATTAGTGGAATTTGAATTATTTTTGTCTTGGAGAACTTATTTACTTTTAACCAAGTAGGTAGAAACATCTTTGCATGTAGTTGCATTCATATAGATAGGTTGCATTTCATACATTCTATCATTCCTCTTCACTCTTTTAGTTCTCTTGAGTTTAGCATGAGGACATGCTAATGTTTAAGTGTGGGGAGGTTGATAAACCACTATTTTATGGTTTGTCTTGTGCTTAATTGAGTGAATTTTATCAATCTTTCATACACTTATTCATACTAAATGCATGGGTTTACATTCTCCTTCCTGATTTTGTGCTATGATTGAAAACATGCTTTTTTGGCCTTATATTTGCTAATATTAATCCTCTCTTATTACCATTAGATGCCGTGATATGTGTGTTAAGTGATTTCAGGGATTACAGGGCATGAATGGCTCAGAGGATGAAAAGGAAGCATGCAAAAGTAGAAGGAATACAAGAAGTTGAAGAAATTGCAAAGCTGTCAACCAGACCCTCTTGCACTAAAATGACCATAACTTGGGCTACAGAGGTCCAAATGATGCGGTTCCAGTTACATTGGAAAGCTAACATCTGGCACTTCGCAATGATATATAGTTTGCCATAGCTGCTTCGAAGTTAGGCAACACGAACGTGTGGATGACGCGTCCACGTTGTATCTGCGAACTTTAATCCACGCAAACGCGTGGACGACGCCTCCGCGTCACTTTGCCGCGACTTGTACGGACCAGAAAGCACTGGGAGTGACTTCTGAACTGTTTTTGACCCAGTTCTTGGCCCAAAAAATACAGATTAGAGGCTGGGTGTGGAGCAGAATCAGATCATTCAATCATTACTCACAATTTTAGGTTTTAGATGTAGTTTTTAGAGAGAGAGGTTCTCTCCTCTCTCTTAGGATTTAGGATTAGGATTTCTATTAGGATTAGGATTGTTTCTTCATACCAGGTTCAATAATTTATGTTTCTCTTATATTTTTATTTACTCTGAAGCTTTTATTTGTGTTTGATTTATGTTGCCCAATTGGCTTATGAATATTGTCCATGTTAGAATTGACATCTTAATTCAATATAATTTGAGGTATTCCGTATATTTATGATTTCAATTTAGCTTTTTATATTCTTGGTTCTGGTTGATTAATTGGTAACTCTTGAATTGTCAAACTCATTGTCGACTGAAAATTGGAATTCTTCAAGAATTATCTCGAGTCCCACTAACTCTAGCCTTTTCCAAGACTAGGACCTGAGGAACCAAACTTATTCCATCCACTTGACTTACTTTCATAGTTAGAGGTTAACTTAGTGGGAGAAAAATCCAATTCTCATCACAATTGATAAGGATAACTGGGATAGGACTTCCAGTTTTCATACCTTGCCAAGAGTTTTATTAGTTATTAATTTATTAATTCTTGCAATCTATTTCTCTTGCTTAAAACCTTTTCAAACCAAACTGTTTTTCCATAACCAATAATAAATCATACTTCCCTGCAATTCCTTGAGAAGACGACCCGATGTTTAAATACTTCGGTTTATAAATTTATTGGATTTTGTTACTTGTGACAACCAAACGTTTGTAGGAAGGGATTTTCTGTTGGTTTAGAATCTATACTCACAACGCAACTATATTTTTACAAAATTCTTTACTAGCAAAAATCCTAACGTCAATGTCCACTATAGACATATGCATATTATTTTGAAGCCTCAAATATTAGCTTTCTAGTGCCACTAAAACCGCTTCATTTGGACCTCTATATCTCAGGTTATGATCAATTTAGTATGAAGAGGTTAGGATTGACTGTTTTGCAAATCCTTCATTTCTTAAATTCTTCCACTTTGCATGCTTTTCTTCCACTTCTTCAAGCTATTCTTGCTTTCAAAAATCTTAAATCACCAGAAAAGTGAATTAAAATTGATAACTTAGAGTATAAAAAGCATGTTTTTAACGATTAAGCACAATTAAGAGAGCATTCAGAAAAGCATGCTATTTCAATGAATAAGTGCAAGTTTATGTGATAAAATTCACTCATTTCAAGCAAAAAATTATCATCAAATATGGATTCATCAATTCTGTCACACTTAAACAATAACATGTCCTCATGCTATATACATCAAGAAGGATAAGACTAAGGGATGCATCACTTATTACAAGTAAGCTATCTATATCTATTCTATCTATGTCTAACTATCTATCTGCTTGTATCTATTTATACCTACTTGGTCAAAACAAATCAATTTTCAAAAAAACATATAAACATAATGAGTAAAATGATATGACAATTAATGCAGTCCCATAAATTAATTTGAGTTCTAAAAAGAATGAACAACTTGCAAGATAAGAGTGTGTCATGTTTTGAAAGGAGCTGAATCAACGATTTAAATTATAAATATCTTAAACGAATAATTACAAAAATAAATTTATTAAAACATAAATAATAATACATATAAGGATAAATATATATAAGTTATTAGTATAAATGACATTAGTAACATAATAGAAGCATTAGCAACTCTAAGTTCATCAAAGAATATCAATATTCATTTATATCACGGATATCAAACCTGATAATAATATTATTGTCAAAATTTTATTTTAATTATAGCATGTAAAATAAAATAATAATATAATAATAATATTACATTATTATTTATTTTATTTTCGAAATCGACTCGTCAAAATAAAATTAATCGCTGAAAAACCGAAATCTAGCAAAATATCTTCTAGTTGTAAAAACTTATGGCGTTATATTTTTTGCCTGAAGCTCGTTTCGTTGACTTTCAGTTCTTCCAGTTTTTCTGTTGCATGGAAATTTTTCCTGCTTTTGGCACTTTATTTCTGAAACTAAATGTGGAAAGATAGAATATTTAATTATGTTATTTTTAACTTGATTAATCTTAATGGTGCCTGTAAATGTATTTTCTGATGGAAGTTTGTGTTCTTTCATATAATATTCTTATCTAATTCTAATTGTTTTTTAATTGATTGCTTTTAGACGAAGATATTGGTGAAATTTACGAGAAAGACGTGTCAAAGGAATCAATACATTCCCCTTTACATTCTTGATTTTAGATTTGTTTTTATGTAAACCTTATTTTGAGTGATAAATTTATACTTTTAGTTCATAATTTAAATTCTGTAGGTATTTTGATTTTCTAATAGAAACATTATTAAAGAGCAAAAGTTATGAAAGTATTTTTTAGTTTGTATATAGTTTGATATCTATTTTTCAATTTTGTTATTTTTTATATAAAAAAATGATAAAAGGATAAAAGAAGCAATGACTTTTAGTGTGTGTTTGAATTTATGTTGGACAAACTGAAATTTGAATAGAAGTGATTTTGTAGAATTAAGGGTAAAAGTGAGTTTATACCAACATGATTTATGTTTGGTAATTTTTACTAAAATTGATTTTGATAAATAAATAATTTAGATAATATTAGTTAAAATCACTTCTAAATAAATAATTAATTAATTACTAAAAAATATAATATTAAATTATAATATTATTTTTTTAAATATATTTAATTTTTTTATATTTTTTTAATATTTTTTATATAATATTTTTTTAAAATACTCTATTTTAATATATTATAATTTTTTATTATTATAATAAAAATTAATATTTATTTATGAAATTAAAAATAACATAAAAATTGACAATTTTTAAGTATTTTTTATAGTAAAAATTAATATTTATTTATTAAATTAAAAATAATATATAAAATAACATATTTTAGTACTCTTTTTAAGTATTCTTAATAATTTTATTTTTATTATTACTTTAGGTTCTAATATTTTATAAGTTATATTTTTATTATTATTTATAATTAAAATTTTATTTAATTTATTATTTCTAATAGAAACAATAATACATATTATAAAAAATTAAAATAGTAAACAATACACAAAAATTAGAATAATTATTTTAATATTCTCAATATTTATTTAGAAAAAATTATGAAAAAAACCAATAATAACTAACCACAAACCTAAACGTACGAAGCTATAATTTCTTATTTCTAGTGAACTAGTTTTTGGATACAAAATTACATTGGCATTCAGAGAAAAAAAGTTACCAAACATTAAAAAACAGTGTTCAAAACATTGAAACGCACTTTTATCCTCTTTAACGTGTTTCACAAACACACCTTTAATAAATTTATTGAAAGTAACATAAAAGAAGAAAGATTTGGTGACCCGTGGACTAACTCAAAGGTTTATCGTTGGAGCAATTAATGAACCAATTTCATTAAAATATATTAATTTCAAGTTTATCGTTGGAGCAATTAATGAACCAATTTATCTTCTTCCCTTTAATATGAAATCGCACAGCAGCACAGGTATACCGTATATATGAAACACCACCATACATGGCAAGCGATCATTTTGTAGTCTACCAAAACAGCAATCATAGCTCAAAATGAAAGAAAATCAATAATAAAAAAGAAACTCAGAATCTTGCAAGTTTGCATCACATATCTCATACATTTTGCAATTAAATTTTCAATTAGGGGTGCTACTGTGGTGACAGTCTAGCTTACAGCATTTGTCAATGATATTATAAAAAACCTCCAAATGCCTCCTATTCATATAATAAGAAATGAAAACAGTGTACTTTACAAACGCAAGAACCTTGAAAATTTACTATCTGCTGATAACTTCCAATGATATGCATTCTTCACAAGTGTCCATTCCAATTGAACATTACATTAACTGAACAGCAGCAGCACCTAAAACAAGATTACCATCAAAACTATCATTTTTGTTTCTGTTTTTAGGGCTATCAAAATATCAATGTGTTTTCAATCTTGTTCAAACAGAAACTACATCAGTTTGGCAATAAACTTGGCACTACAATAGTCAACTCGAAGCAAAAAAAAAAAAAAAAAAAAGGTTAGAAACCTGAAATTCACATAAGATACCCAACGCCACAATTATACTGAAAATTTTGATACCCTGAAAGGAGCAAGATATGTCGACGTGCCACATGGTCATTTTAATTCAGCCTGGAATATTAAGAATGTTCTGAATTCAATTTTCTATGGGTAACATAAATTATGGGAATTAATGCAAAAATCAATCTAACAAGAAGAGAATTGACATAAATAAGGCCAAAAGTTTGGGCAACGCCTCAACCTCAAGTTGCCCAAGATATCTTGGAGTAACGGTTCACTAGACTTCCACGGAATGAAAATTAAAGTTTTAAACATATACCAAAATCTGTCCCCAAATGTCACTACTAGAATCTCTCTCCGACAACAATCCTGAGAAGAACTATGTGCCCAGCTCCACCCCTTGTAAATCTGATCACCTCCTCCCTCAATGAACCAACCATGAAAACTCTCAAGTTTGATTACAGTTTTCAGAGTAGCTCATTCTTCAATTATTTGAACCATATCCCTATCGACCTTGATCCTTCCATACTTCTTCAGAGAGCCATACAACTTATTCTTCTACATAACTGTCAGCAGTTACCACAAATGATGTATATGTTAACCCTATCAAGAACTCCTATAATTTTAATACAGAATAATCAGATAATTGGAGGTCAGCTTCATTCATTTTTGGAAAATCCTTAGTACCACAAAACCTGTCAAAAAATATTATCTGGATGACCCCTCATTGGTTTTGTCTTCCAGCTCACCTTGACCATTGGCATATTTATAAGGCACTACTGTCAACAGGGACCATTTCTTATCACCACCAGCTCTAACATCTAGTCACTGCCACAATCAGGATTCCTAGGCCTCTTCACAACACATTCTATACTGGAGTCTTTATCTCCAATAACAAGCCCAACCTTTTGGCATTAAGTAAGTATCACCTCTTCTAGAATGTCCATAAACTCAGAACCTGCCATCCTTGACAACAAAATTCAGAGACTCTTAAATACTTAAACAGCCACCAAATCAAAAAACGATCTGTTGGAATCCCAAGGATCATCACTAATCAGTCCTGCATTGGATAAAAACGGAATAATGCATAATTAGGACATAGTAATACTATCAAATTTTCTCTCTTAAGCCTCTTGGTCAAGACTGACACAACTTTAGGTTCTCTTCACCGCCTTGGCTGTGCTAATGTTTTTGAAAATGGTGGTTGGCTAGGATGAAAATTTGAAAATGTTCCCCACATTTATAGGAAGGATTCTGTTGTTATCTTATAATTGAAAACTACAAGACTCATGTTCATTATCTTAAAATTGTGGGTCAACACAAAATCTCAAGCTCATTTTCCTAGTTTCTCTCTTAAATCTATTGATTAAAATTTGATTGAACTTCGGAGCTGATTCCACACTTAACTGAACATGTGATAGGCTCTACACCAAAATCCACTTCTAACTTGTCAATTCATAACTCATACAGTACAAGATAAGAATCATAACGGTGTTTGCATCTTACATCATCTCATCTTAAAGCACACACCCAATCATCATCTAGGCCTCTTTGCGTTCAGGGTCAGAACAATGTTTTGAACAAGAAATCCATCAAAGCATCACCCCAAATGCAAACCTAAGATACAGTAATACCAAAGACTTTTAACAATTGAATCCCCACCACCCCCTCCCTTTTCCCCCTCTTTTATTGTTGTCTCTTGTCTTTCCTCTTCTCTTCTCTGCTGATCTGCTCCATGTGGTATCTTAGTGTTCCAGTTAACAAATCCATCCATGAGAACCATTTCTCCCACAAGACACTAGCCATACAACAACCTCTAAATCTCTAATGTTGATAGACCTACAGATTAGTGTAAAGCTGAAAGGAAAACACCACGTAGGTTGAAGAAATTTTGTATTTTACTTTAACCTCTAATCATGAGACAATCTAAATACAGCGTATTTAAGGGTGGCTAGCCTAATTATTGATAAAAATTAAAATAACAAAATACAAAGACTGATGCCAAAAACATGGTTTAAGGGTGGCCAAGCCTAATTATTGATAAAAATTAAAACGACCAAATACAAAGACAGATGCCAAAAACATGGAAATTTGATGCCATTAGTTTCTAACAATAACACGAATGAAGCAGAGTTCACAATTTGGGCAAATAATTTTGCCTTGTTGCAGTCCACGTCACTCATGTCCTAAATTATAGTAAATAAACTTCCAAGAATCTCTATGACTCTACCCTAAAGAAGGCTAAACTAAAGCCTAAAGAAATCTTATCTTTTGTAAAACTATATTGCGTCACTGTAACTTTGGTTCATTTGATTGGAAAATTGGATTAATGCAAAAGCTATGCAAGCTTCCTACTCGAGTTACTTTCCTAGCATTAGATTCATGTTATCCCATGGGGACAGAGTCACATGTTCCCTTAATCCACCCCTTACGTGCAATCCTAACAGTACAAGGATCAAGACATAGATAAGCACAAAGTCATACTCATGAAACTCTCTTTCCCCAATACAATAATAGAAAACCCCCAATAACTGCACAAATTCAAAACCTAAAGAGTGATACTGTATATTGCTAAAGATGAGATTTAACTATTTTTTTGGTTATACCAATATACCATGCAGGTATCTCCTCAAGTTCAACCTATTTGAACAACTGTGAAACTAACCCCCATTTGACAATGAAAGTGCATTCTTTGTCTATATCCCAGAGGTTCCACAGAATACAGAGATTGATGTATCAAATCTGCTATCAGAGATGAAGACAAAAATGCAACTAGGACTTGAGAGGCACATTTCAACAAGTAGCATTTCACAAATGTTGTAGAACACAATTTACAAAATAATTTAACTTGTGAAAACACGAAGGTAGAAAGCACTCACATCCAAAACCAAAAAGATTATGTAAGCTACAGCCTATAGCTCACTATAATTGCGCATACTGCACGAAATTCTTCTCGGAATGTGTTTAGACGTGCTTTCAAGTTAGGGGTTCTAAAGCTTGCATGCAGGATGGTAGCTGAAAAGAGTGAGAACAATAATCAACCAAAAAGTAAGAAGTTAAATGCTAGCGATGAAAAATATTAAAATTTCTGAGCATGAAATTTACCAAGAAGACCAAATGCAAGTGCCCACAAAACAGTTAGAAGACCAGCAGAGACAAACCAAAGGATGAAACTTGCTGCATGAAAAGGGGAAGGACTATTAGCAAAGTTATCTAAACAACAAAGGTCTAAAAGAATGACATTTGAAACAATAACATGAGCTATTATATTAGAAAGAAAGTAATCATTTACCAGAAGAAAATATCAAGACAAACACCCAACGTGGCCGACCACATATATAAATCGCTCTCTTAGATGATGGACGTCCCCGTATAACAGGCCTGAAGTTTCAATCGTTACCAAGGGTGCACTAGAGTCCAAAGATCTCCAATGACAATATATATCAGAGATACTTACGTAAGGGGAGGTCTCATCTTGGCAGCTAAATGTGGTGAAAACTGCCTAACTGTTCTTGTCACTCTCTCACTAAAGGTACCTGCAAAGCTGCAAAAAACTACAAATCAGATATGAAAAGAATAATGTGTGTGAATATATATATATATATATATATATATATATATATATATATATATAACAGGAATTGGAAAGGATTTGGTTACACATTTTCTTTCCTAAATACCCTTCATCATATACAATTTATAAAAGAAGTTTTGTTAAATCCAAGAGTTGAACCCATGACCTTTTGATTTTAGTATAACAAACTATCCTGGCTAAACTCAAATTTTTTATTATTATTTTACATTTAATCATTAATGCCTATTAATACACTAGTGTATATATATATATATAAGGAGGGGGAAAAAAAGTAGAAATCAGTTAAGCACTTTTACAAAGTAAAAATGTGACAGGTAAGTTGAAGACCTTCATAGTTTAAACTTTCGCAAACAGATAGATCCACTGATTTATGTATAACATCAGTTAAAATATTTTAGAAATTGTACAGAGGTAAATCTTACCAGGAACTTTACTCTTTTAAGCCCTTGCCATTTGAGAATAACCAAATATTAATATAACTCGTTTTTATCCATCTCTCCTTTCCTTCGTATCAATATTGCAGCCAAAGATAAACTATTTTATTTTTCCATGAATTTATAGAACTCTCTTTCCATGGATACAAATCCCTGATCTATTTTCCGAAAAGATCAAATGAAAAATGCCATGTTGAAGTTCTCAATAGGCAAAACTAAACAAATCATTCGCCTGTTACTGATTTTCTTGGACCACCCTCTACATCTAACCATAAGACCACCTCAACTCTAATGCGGTCTTTTCTAATCTTTTCTATTTGCTTCCCACTCATCCATCTAAGCATCCCCATTTCCCTATGCAACATTACTGCTGTAATGGTTGTACCATGAGATTTACGTTTAAGATTTACCCACTATAGTGACCTAACCATAATTTGTCAGTATAAAGGTACTATAACCATAATTTTCTTATTATCCTCAAAACAAATGCAAGGACCAAGAAGTCAAAAAATGGATTTAACATTATATTCATTATACGATGCATGATGGGTACTGATCCTGTTGTAAGTTATGTAACAACAACAAATAACATAGCTTTATCTCACTAGGTAGGACCAGCTGGCCAGCTACAAAAAACCAGTCCATATTAAACTTTTTTCCTTAAGGTTTATAAGAAGCATGTTTCTGTATGAAGTTACACTATGAAGATTACACAATAATATTGTAAATAAAAGATGCATAAACACACTAATTATATCATCATAGCTACACCCAGCAAAATATGGCATCTGCATTGAATAAACATAAAATATAAACTGGTGGATTCTTGATTGAACTGTATCGCTAAAGTATGATCTTGGGCTATTTGATCAACAATAAGATTGCACACTAATAAAATTGAGGCATGTGTTACTATTTTTGCACAACTATAAAATCCAGTGTCTGGATACCAAGCCTAAAGTAGGCAAAAGAAACCAAAATGCAAAATGTTCAACAGATACAGAAGTTTTGCCCCCTAACTAGTCCAGCACCATTGGACTTACCTAATGTTTGTTAAATCAAGTGAACTCTGAAAACAATAGTATTTTGTTGTTTTATTTATGAAGAGTAACACAGCTAACCTGTCATTTAGGAAAGCGATGCTAAGGGCGGTAAGAAGCGCAGCTACTATAGCCAGTGGCCTCCGAAGAAAACCCAATACTGCAATTTGAACCTCAGATGTGAGACAGGAAGGATTTCATCAAAACCTTGAAAATGAACAAATGATATTTCATTATAACTACTTACTGAGAACAGAAACAATCAAAAGGAAGTAGTTGGTCCGATAGCTGCAAACACAAGCATAACAACATTATTGTCCAATCCAAAATACTTTCCCTTAGTGATAGTAAGCTATTTGCCACAAACACAAACACAAACACATCAAGAAATTATTATTGCTGGAAAAAAAAAAGAAGAAGAAAAGAAAAAGATATCCTATCATATCATATAAAGAAACTCATCAAGATGTGGAAAAAGGTTAAGGACTCAAGATATGATTAAAATAACAAATAGATAACTAAATTACATTTCGCATCCTAAGAATTTTAGTTAAGCTATTAAAATCTGAAGCTTTTTCAGTGATTTCAATAACAAAATTTAGTTCCTTTGGGTGAATCATACAATAAAATTCCAGTTTCAAATTTTCGAAATTGTAATGATTGTTAAGATGACAACTGAATTATAAACAAGATTGTTTGTAAGGGAACAAGAAGTAAGGTACTAGTAGAGATTGCATTTGAAGCGGCTATCCCATTTGGAGGAGGATCTCGGCACCGTGAACCGCGAGAAGAACTCCGACAAGGGACGCGGCGGCGACGACCAGTCCACCTCCCGGAGAGCGTCCACCAGATCCTCCGCTGTAACATTTCCCCAATCCATGACTGCCTCTCTCTCTCTCTCTCTCTCTGTATGATTGATGCGAGAGAAAAAAAAACCCTAGCTATGCTTCAGAATCAAATTGAATACAAGAAATTGAAGGAAGGGGAAGAAGGAAGTGTTCAAAGTTAATAAGAAAACTGAAGAGTGAAGAAAACAAGGGAAATGAAGGGGGGCCAAAAAACAAAACGAGATTGTTTTCTATTCTATTTTGTGTTGCTTGACTTGTATTCTTTGTTCATATTTTTAAGATTTTTAAAAACGTATCTGAAAATTGATTTCATAGATGTCTGAACCCGGATTCGAACCGGAAACCTCTCATGTGTGAGACTAGCGGCATAAGCGTATATATATTATAGGATTTTCTTTTCAAAATAAATAAAAAAAATATTTTATTTACCGAAATAAATAATTTATAAAATAATTACGAAAATACGTCGCATCTCTTATCTCATTTACAATATAAATATTTACACTGTAGACGAGATACGTAATAAATTATAATGTTTATCGTGTAAACGAAATATAGTAAGACATTTTCAACAACTATAAAAGAAGAGTAAACACCAAATCTGGTCCTTGTCCATTTTCATGAAGGACAAAGCGATCTCTGTCCAAAAAAAGGGACAATTCGACCTTTAACCTTTTTATTTTGGGACAATACGATCCCTCTGTTAAAAAAATTATTTAAATAATAATAAAAATTGATTTTGTAAGGGATTTTATTTGTATTTTGTGGGGGTTTTAAACCTTCACAAAAATTTATTTTCAATAATATAGCTAATTACTACCACAACTACCACTACCTTCTTCATCCTCATTATTATGGCTCCTACTTCTATTATTTATATTGATTTATCATCATCATTATCTCTTCTACAATTATCATCACTAATACTAATATTATCAACATTAAAGTTCTCTTTTTTCATTTCTTATTCGATGTTATTTTTTTCTTTTAAAAAGTATTTGTACTACAATTACTATTTTTTGTGGCATCATTTTTATTGATAGTTTTTCTTCACTTAACCACCATTGGTGAAGGAATTTTTCAAAAACAAACTTATTAATAGTTTGTGGAGGTTTAAAATCCCCCACAAAATACAAATAAAACTTCCACAAAAAAATGTGCAACCCTTGGTATTCTCCACATACATTTTATATCTTTTTCTCCTCCACTTTTCTTCCAAAAAATAGACAAAAATGTCTAGTAACAGTGGATATATGGTTGTCTGTGTGTATCCCAATTATTATATAAGAAATAGTGACAATAGGATGATATTTGAGTGTGATAATCTGTTACTGTTGCACACTCGGCGAGTAAGTTCCTTGTCCGAGTTGAATAGTCTGATATTGAGTAACCTTGGTGGTTTAGGGAGAAAAGAGATCGGAAGAGGTAGGGTATAGGTTGCTAGCACCGTTGAAAAATGGAATTTTTCGGTTTCGTCTGTTTCGCCTCCATGGCGACGAGCATATGCGCCTCATATTTGACATCTATGAGAGAATCATACTGGAACAAGTAATGGCACTTTCCGCGGAAGTTGGTGATGTTGGTGGCAGTGGATCCGTCCACTCGACCTTTGTGCTGGATGACCCAGCTCTTGCACCACGATCGATTCATGTTGCTAGTCCAGTGAAAGACATGAACGTGGATTATGAAGACTCTGATGAGGAATATTTTGTGGATAGCAACCATAGTGGTTCTTTTAAAGATGATGAGGAGGAGGAATTTGTACAAAAGACGTCAGCCAAGGCAGCAGTCCGCTATGTTTTGCCCTCGCCCCCCCAACCCAATTCTAGCACTATCAGATGTACCAAGTCATTATCATGCATTAGATCTGGACACAATGCATGAGAAATCTCTGTTTTTTAATACCGGAAAAGATGATTACAACCTAGACGGTGGGGTAAAATTTTGCGCCAGCCGCAGATTTAAATGCAGAGATGCAATAATGTATGGAGTAAAAAGCTACAGCATTCACAGAAGTGCTAAGTACCAAGTTGTCGAATCGGACCGATTAAGGTCTAACTCTATCAACTCAACTAGAATGTCCAAAGTAGACAACCAAAGTAAAGATGTAACTCTATCCTAATGAGGTGAACAATTCATTCACATGCAGTCATGGCCATCCAACTAATTTCATCGTGACCTCTTTCTGGAAGAATGAACTCCCCTATGGCCGGGTCCACCATCCTGCAAAATCATATTTTGTCCATCAAATCAAATTTTGAAGTTAAATATTTTTTTTGCACTACAAATATCATCAAATAAGTAACAAGTAACAACGTGAAGCATAACCACATGCGACGAAAATAACAAATGACAATGCTAGGAATTAACCAAGACATACAAACCTCATCATCGACATCGTCGTCCATGGCAGTGCAATTTCTTCGATCATGACCTAATTCGAAGCACTGCCGGCAATGCCTCCCTTTATTGCCATTCGTGCTCCCGTGAGGTGCACCCTTTGACTTGATAACCTTTGGGTCACGAACGTGGCTTCGATCCATCCTGACTTGAACGCAACGAATACTTTGTCTTATGACACAAAGAGATTCAAACTCCCTCAACATTTTGGCAACTTCCGTCATAGCAATGTCGTATGTTTCGGTGGTTTGCGTAGCTTGAAAACACATTGACAGGCAAGCACTTCACAATGCGCTGTATTTAACGTGAAATCCTTCTGTGGGATCCGATGCCACATCCATACTATTGCTGCTGGCTACTTTGGCATCTTTGCACCACCTACAAAACACCAATTGGCTCGGCAGCCCTTCTTTCTCTAGCTCTTTGAGGACACAAAATATATGGCAGCAAGGAATCCCTAACCTCTCCCACAACTTACAAGAACATGCATACTTATCACAATTTCTATCCAAGAATACCAACTACACATGATGGAGCCTTCGAAACTTTCTAAACATGAACTTCTCAGTGCTACCAAAACTATCCCTATGCAAGATTAACAATGCCACGACCCCCTCGATTTGTTTTTGCACCTCATAGAATATCTCTCTCATGTACAACTCACTCGCAGATCTTTCCAAGGTTTCGAGACCCGTAGTCGTCACCGGATTAGAGTAAAGAGTCTTGTAATCTGCAATGAATTCGTTGTTTCGGTAATTCTTAACAACTCGATCCAGGTTCTCAACCAACTCAAGCAAGCAATTCCCGAATTTGATAAATTTCATCAGTGACGAATTAATACATTCGCATTGAAAAGTAGTTCGAATGCTGGCACAAAATTTTCCATCCAAGTAAGCATTTGCCCATAACTCTCTCTTTTCGTATGTCTTTGCAACCCAATCGTTGTCCTCTAGACCGAACGACGTGACCATGTTCATCCAATAGTTGTCAAACTCTTCAACATCAAAGTGACCATACACAGTAGTCTTAAACGCAGCACAAAAATATTTGTCCTTGATATTCACAACATCATTTTCGAGCAAGATGCCAGGTGCATAGTCGATGTGTCGCGTTCAAAAATTCACTTTGAATGGCCTCTCGCATGGATTCATCACCATCTGTGACAACCACTTTCAGCTCCTAGTGCCTCATTACCTCCATGAAGCTACTTAGCAACCATTTATAGGACGGAATCTTCTCGTCCTCTAGCAAACCGAACTTAAAAGTAATTGTCTGTCTGTGGTGGTTGGTGCTTGAAAATATTACAAGAGGTCTGTTGTATAAGTTTTATCTGTACGTCGAGTCGAAAGCCAACACATCACCGAAGCATTCGTAGTCATGTTGCATGTGACCATAATACCAAAACATGTGGCCAAGGTGTTTCTAATCATAATACGTATACTGCACAACTACCATAGGATCCAACTCAGCCTTGCCCTTCAAGTAGCTTATTGTTGCGGCTGCATCTCCCTCCACGATCTTGGATTGCCTAACTCCATCCATAAAATTATACAAGTCCTTACTTATGAAGTTAAGATTGTGATATCCACCACACATATGGGCAAAGAAGCCCATGATTTGAGTTTTCTGGAAACTGGCATCATGCATGCTATGTATATGCGCTTTGTGACCTTCTGTGATCTTCCTATGCGGTGCCATTAAATTAGTGAACGCTGGGGACGCCAAGTCGTTATTATGCTTCTCAACTAATGCCTTTGTCCTCCACCTTCCACAACTTTTGTCCAGAAACACAACAAGCTTGGCATTGCAATTCGTTCTCGTCTCCGGTTCATGTGGCCTTTTTCTGTCAACCCTCTCATAGTGTTACTTTTCCCGCAGCCCTTGCCAATTGTAATAGAAAAACTTTCTGACAATATTCCCCACCTCATCTTTAACAGAATCTCCCTTTTCCACAGAAAACCCAATATCCTTCGCATACGCCGCATACCTTGTGTAGGCATATTCAACCCCAGTAAACTCTGTAGATAACAACGCAGAACCATTCACTAGGTCTGGACTGCTGAATTGTTCACCGATGATATTCCTTGAGTTCTCATGATCCTCTATTGAGGCATCTACATCGCATCCACCACCATCGCAACCTTGGTATTCACTGTCTGCAGGGCCACTATCACCTTCATGACTATGCGGTTCCTCCGACCCGTTTGAATCATCTTCGTCACTCGAATTGGTGCTCCAACCATCAGTCCATTGGCCTGACAACTCTGACGTGCTTCCATCGTCCAAATATGGCTCAGTCTCACACATCCCTGGGTTAAAAAATAATGAAGCCAGTCGAGAACAAAGCATGTCGTATGCAAAGTAAATTACAGATATAACTAAAATGTAGAGAATCGCTATATAATTAGGCATTAACCAAAGTTTCATAGTTGTGACTAAATACTAGATCCCTAACCCATTATGACTGAGTTATTAAAAACCTTTTATCCAATTTAATTAACAAGTACACATCATATATAAAAGTACTATAACATCTGTTTAAAAATTTTTGAGGACATCCAATGATGGCCAACGCAAATGCTCCGCTTATTGTAACAAAGTTCACAGTTAAAAACTAATAAAACATGTATTCACATCATTTGTCACGCTACTTGCACCCTAATCCAGTCACTGCTTGAATACAACTATGAGCCAAGACCTATGCGTGCTTGCATCACATTAGAGGAAGAAATAGTATGTTTCCAACCCTTTATAGCTCACACATAACTATGACAATCATAACTCACATCCTTACCAATAATTCTAATATACGACAACAATCATTGGTTATAATAAAAGAAATAAAGTGTTGAATATTAACCCCTAAAACTTATCACTTCAAATATTAACAGTTGTATAGAGAAGAAGGATCACCATACAAAATAGGATGATAATGAAACATGTAACTTAAAGACAAAATATTTTACCACATCTGACCTTAAATGGAAAAAATAATTCTAGATTTTTTGTTCCAATAACCATTTTTTGTGGGAGTTCAAAAGTTGCAAATACTAGAATATGTCACTTGTAAGATTTGATGACGAAAATTGATAAAGAAAACGTCCAACTTAAAGGTATTTCAAGTGAAAAATCATTTTCTTTTCATTTTAGAGGAAGCCAAAAAACATATTTATCGAAATGATTCATGACGAATTTTCAGTAGCCTGTGTATAAATCAATAGAACAAAAGTAAAACACTTGCTACCAAAACACTTGTGTAACGGTGACCGGAGGAAAATTGTTGAAAACTGATATAATATCACTTTGGCACATATAATTTGTACTTAACTCACACTGTTATTATTTTCAAATGCATAGATTTTGTCATTTGATTTTTCTATACGGCGATATGAAAATTTGGCGATGGTTAAGTCTTACATGTATTATGTGTACTAGTATTGGTACTCTTATGTGTACTCTTACATGTATACTCTTATATCTATTATGTGTACTGTTATTGGTAAAGTTTGAAGGATCAAGTTTTGTTCCAATCAATTATTTAGAGGTTGCAGCATCAAAAGGAGCTGGTAAGAAACAATTTTGGGGGTGATTGATTATAGGAATCATTTTGATGTTGAACATTATAACTGTTTTTAATCTTTAGTTCTATTTATTTCGTTTTGGAAATTCAAATTCACCATATATGTGCAGTTTGTTTGAAACAAAATTAGTGTATCGTATGCCTAATGCAACCTTTTGACACAAAATCATCTCAGCAAATTCAGAACAACTGCATATATTATTCTAATTTTGAACAAAAAAATCACCAAATTTAGAGCATACATGAAGGACAAACATTACCAATACTCCATAAATCAGAACACTAGCAGCAAATAGGAAGAGAGACGAGGGCCACTGGAGGAGGCAGGGAGCCAGCACCGAATGCAAGGATTCAGGGTTTCTAGCCTTGAAAGAGATAGACACGGGGAAAGGGAAGGAGACAGAGGAGAGGCGATAATGGAGCAAAGCCTACAATTTCTGCTCTTCTCTCCAAGTCGCCAACGAATATGCTGATTCTGATATTGCTGTCGGGTGAGGCTGCCACCACCAAAGACGCTAACCTTCTCCGAAGCCCCCCTCAATGAATCGACTTCCAGAAGCGGGCATCGAATATGGCCTTCACCCCACCTCCCGTAACTGAGCTCCCAACTCAAGATAGAACCCTAATTTCCCCCAAATTCTTTGAATGTTTGTTCACACAGCTCATACATTTGAAAATTTTTTAATTTTACCATTCAATTTCTGTTTCTATTCTCCCTATCTTTCAATAATGCCAATGTATGACATTCAAAAAATCCAACTAAATATTATTCCCATGATTCACTGATTCAGTTGTTAATTATCATGGTTAGCGTTGTAAACATTTACCGTGACTCCATTAGCGACTTCACCGTGTGTCAACACAGTCAACGGATGTGGTCTTCTACCTCTTTCAGACCAGGTGCCGTTCAAAGATTGGCTCTTTCTCCTTAGCCACCTTAGCCACAGATTCTCTACATTCACCACAGACGTCACCATTATACTTTCAAGTTTTATGTTTTGGTTATCAAGAAAATATTATCTAGTGGTCAATATCAAGTCTTTCAAAGAGACAACAGGCTTTTGACTTTTAACTATTCCCAAAGAATAGGAAATAATACTACAAAAAAAATGTTGATCACGATTCAATCTAGTAAATCTACTAAACCAATACTAATTAATGCTTATTTGAATGTCATGTAGCTTTTGAGAAAAAAAGAGTTATCAAAATTCCTTTTGTATATGTTTAGATAATTTTCCGGTAAAAATAGAGAAATTCGTAGTCTACTAGAGAAACCCATGAAACATACAAGCACAAAAGGCATCAGTCATAAAATTTCTATAGCTTTATTAAGTTAATAAGAGCTTAACTGCTAGGATGATCATGAGGATATCTTTAACTTATCTGTTCACTCAATAGTGTCTTCAGATTTTTTGAATTTTTTTACTGATTTTCCCAAGACATCCAAAACAGCAGCATGCTATTTGATGTTACCATGATAATGCAAAAACATGAGAAAAAATAGATCATTAGCTTTCTGATGTCTGAAAATATGTGATGCTTGGTAAATAAAACTGAAATAGTAGATGCTAAAATTTAAATTATGGATATGAATGCACGTAAGCAGGATGAGGATGCTAACTAACAGTAGCACCTATGAATAAATACAAAACTATATGTAAATCTCATCCATGTGACCACATACTACCACCCACATTCTAAAATTACTGATCCTAGGAATGACATATATTTAAAAGAAAATAAAGTAAAGAAGAAAAACAAAAGCAAAATGGATGCGGTTGACTTTGAAGAGCATCAACTATAATTCAAACTAAAAGGAGGAGGAAGAATAATACATCTACAAGTAAAAAGTTGACAAACTTCTAAAAATAGCATAATACAATATAGCATGAGCAGATAAGTTCCCAAACATAATAGCAAGGACAATGCATTTTGTTTCAGCATATCTGCTTTAAGCTTTTTTTCGATGATTAGCATCATTAGAGCAAATGTCCAACTCCACATCACATGTAGATAATGTTGTTTAGCATCAACCAAGCCCCCAATGAAAAAAGAAAAAACTAAGCAAAAAGATTCCATTACCTTCCTCTAGTGATAGCTGAATTGATCTCTTCTCTAGTTCTATCGCATGTCTACTAAGTTCCACAAAGGAAAGTGATCGAAGAACTCTTAAAGGACATTGTCAACCATCCACAAATTCATTAATTTAATAACAAAGGAGTTAAGGGATTATTTTATGGTTTATGGACATACTTAGGATATATTCCTCTTGGTCAGAATGGTCTAGTTTCCTTAAAAACATCTGCAATTGTTGGTATTGTTCCTCCCAATGCACACTTTTCAATCCCTTTGGATTACCACTGGCAGGGCCAGAAGAAGCTATCATATAATTCGACTCAACCGGTGATAGCCTCAGGGGAGATTTCCTAAGAGAAATAGGAACAGAAGGCTTTCTGGATGAGCTCATTGAGGAAGTCATTGGAAAATGTGCAAATGTTGGAAAACATGAAACCTTTGGCACCTTTATCAGAGGCTTTATTTGAACAGTCTCCTGTTCACAACAAAGCTGGCTCAAATACCGACAATAATCATTAATACTTGGATTTTCGCAAGTAATGCTCTTGCCCAATTCTACCTCTGATTTTCTGCGAGCATACAAAAGATGTCCATTTGCAGCATTATTTCCAATAGATTGTTGAATAAGGTGATTCACTGAGAAATGAGGCAAGAGTCTCTTGGAGCCAAAAACATTATTAGAATCAGGACCAACATCTTTATCCTTCAACAATGAAGAGCTTACAAAGGTTAGCTTTTTCATTTTATCATCACTCTGTAGATCTCTCAGAGATGTCTTCCTTACGGCAACATCCAGCTGGTTATCACAATTAGGCAAGTCCATTTTAGAATTGCTCAAACCATACTCACAAAATTGGAACATATACTTTGTTAAACCATCTCCTGTTGGAATTTTATAAAATAAATAAAATAAATATTTTATTTACCAAAATATGTAATTTGTAGTAATTTTACGAAAATGCACCTTTTCTCGTTTACAGTGTAAACGAAATAAGATTGCACGTATCTCGTTTACAGTACGAAAGGGCGTGGTCGTATCACGTTTATAATATAAATGAGATAAGAGTAAATGCGGCCTATATTTACAATTCATTTACAGCGCCATTTGGAGTAGGTTTTCGTCAATTTCTTCGAATTTTCTCCAACTTCTATCCTCTTCTGACTATATTATCGACTCACTAAGCGAGCATGGCGCACGCAGATGCACATGATCCAGACATCAACCATCTAAACGCGACATGGCACATTGCAGGGGTAGCCGACTTTGAAGTTAGTGTTGTTGTCTTTGTGTTTATGTTAGAGCATGTATAAGTGAAGCCATAGTTATGGTATTTTTATAGAACTAGTGTACATGACATGTTAGTTGGATGAATATATTATTAGGAAGGATTGAGAGAGTTTGTTTTTAGTAATTTAAGTTTATTTATTAATTTGATGTTTATTAATTTACTAAGTAAATGTTTCTACTCATTTGTCGAATTTGTTTCTACTTATTTATTAATTTTGTTATTAATTCAATAGATGTGTAATATTTTAGTTATTTATTTTTTAGTATGATTTTTTATTTAAATTAAGTATACATGTTTACTAATAAAGATATTAATTAATTAAGTAAATATTTTTATTTAAGTTAATTTATTAAATAAATATTTTTACTCATTTGTCAAATTTGTTTCTACTTATTTATTGATTTAGTTATTAATTAATTAGTTGCGTAGTATTTTAGTTATTAATTATTGATTACAATTTTTTATTTAACATAAGTTATTTATTAAGTACATGTGTACTAATAAAGTTATTAATTAATTAAATAAATAATTTTCTTTAAGTTAATTTATTAAGTAAAATTTTTTATTTAAGTTAATTTCTTATGTGAATGTTAATTAGAAGTGTTTTTTGGTGTTAATTATTCTAGCTTTATAGTTTATAGATTTTTTATTCAACTTTTTATTTTTTATTAGAGGTCTCGATTATTTTTTTCTAAACGAGTGAGTCACACACCTGCTTCATCAGATGCCATTGTCCCTTATTTGAACAAGGCTGGCTTCGGCCATACGGTGCCTCTTAGATATTTCGTATTTGACAACTCCCTGATCATGACATTCGTGGAACGCTGGCGTCCGGAGATGCACACTTTTCTTCTGTTATGGGGTGAGTGCACCGTCACTCTACAGAACATCGCATACCACCTCAAGTTACGGGCGCATGGAAAGATCATTGAATAAGTTTTCATAAAAATCTAATTTCGTTGAATTTCTAACTTCGAGGACTGAGTTACGACCCGCTAAAGTTGGCCAAAAATAAGTTTTTACCCAAAAACAGAATTTACTAATTTTCAAGAGGTTCACAAGTCACACCATTTTTCTACATCAATATAATACCTCCCAACTATTCCAATTTACTCATTTACTTTCAACCAAGTTCAAGCCTACTTAATTTACATATTACTACTCTAAATCATCATTTTCACACCTCAATTTCATGCATAAACATTCAATGCATTTCATCAACTTACTAAACTTACCTTTCACAACCTCCGACCCAAAATTCATCAACTCTACTCGTAATTCATAAACACACAATCACTAACCAAATCAAATCCAACAATGTATCAATTTTAACATATCAATTCCGTCCAATTACAAAATTCAAGCTTATTTCTAGGGGCATCTAACCTAGGATTTCATATCATCGTATTTTTAATAAAACTTAAACCGTTCCTCTAGGAAGCCAAGATCAAATCCTTAATTCTTGAATTTCACCAAATTAAAGCTCCAAGTTCACCTCCACCAAACTCAAGCACCACCAATGATCAACTTAATGCCTCTAATACCAATCTACACTATTTTCACATAACACACAATACTCAATCTCTAGGACTTCATAAAATTTTATGAACACATGGGAATAGTGGCTCTTACCTTTACCCACTAAAATTGGTGATGAAACCTAACTAGAACTCAAAATAAAGCTTCCCCTAAATACTAGAATCACCATGTTTCATGAATACACAAACCTAAACATGATTCTCAAGGAAAAAACAAAATTGCAGTTTGGTGAGGGAGATGCTTACCAAAATTTTGGCCACAAACGGTGCGGCGATCGAAACTCCAGATCAAAAACTATGGAAGATTAAAGTTTGTGAAGTTAGGGCTTTGTGTTTTCTTCTCTCTTCTCTAACCGTGTATCTCTTAAAGAAATGGGGGAGAATGGTTTGTTTTGTGCTTAAATGGTGTTTTATATAGTGTGGGCTTGGACCAGAATATGAGCATGTTGTGGTTTCTATCCTTGACCCTATCTCGGGTCAAAATCTTTAAAATAAGAGTTTGGATTTTTATTCTAAATATTTTTCTGGTCATTTCAGCAGTTTTATTTTTCGCATACGCAGTACCGGACAGACTTAAACCGGTTTTGCCTGCTAAAATACCAATACGCATTTTTACGCAATTTTTCGCAAAAAATTATATTTTTCCACTCGAAAAAATTCTCCAAATCCAAATATCATTGTTTCAATTTTAAATTCCTAAGTTTTACTTTTTTACCCCATCCGGGAGCATTTAACTATTTTAATTTAATGATTAATTATCCAATTAATCCTTTTTTAATTTTTATGGGTCTTATAATGGTGGCTTTTTGCTGCTTCGCCTCTTCCTTCTCTCTCCTCTTTCAATTTTTCTCCTTCATCCGAGTGAATAATTGAAAAACAAATTGGGATGAAAGGTTTTAGCTGTGGGTTAGTTGTGACACAGGGAGAGAGCCATAGATGAAAAATTGAAGAGGATGAAATTCATCAAAGGTAGTTTGAAAATTTTATTTAATTATTTAAGGTTTGGATAATTTTACTTGCAAAATCAATTTTTTTTTTATACGTGCAAATGATAATTTCCATCTTTTATGGGTAGATATGTCAGCATTTTCAACTTTCATGAATATAAATGATAATTTACTCTAATAATAATAATAATAATAATAATAATAATAATAATAATAATAATAATAATAATAATAATAATAATAATAATAAATAGTTAAATCTAATACGAAATTATTAATATATAGTTATCAGGTAGTGAAAATCTAAGACATCTTAAAAGAGAAGGCTTGAGAGTTACATTGATTATGGTGCTCTCTGTACAGAATTGTATCATATATGCTCTCTTATTCCTTTATTTCTTCTGCATCACTATTGGATTATGATGAAGTAATATTACCTTCAATGTCTTTAATGTCTTCGCATAACTCCTCCACTTATTCTCTTTCACTACCAATAGTGTGTTGTATTCTTTTCTTATTTCAATTAATGTCCTCATTTTTTTCTATTTGTCAAATTTTTTATTGATTTTCAAATTTTGAATTTAATCACCATACATTATGTGTTACTCTTACTTATTATAAATCCTTGATTTTATTGTTCACTAAATCTTTTTAGTTGTTTATCCCGTTTCTTATTTTTTTCAATCCGTCATCGTGATGGTGGTGCAGGGCATTGTAGCACATCCTACAATTAAGATTTACTTTGTGATCATGTAATTCAATGTCGACTGTTTAATTTGGAACGCAGGTTATTTGGGCATATCTGATGCTATTGAATTTGAAGCATTAGATCAGAGTGACAAATAATCCAATGGCTTATATTTAATATATAAATAACTTATTAAAAATTATAATAAAATAATAAATGTGTTAATATTTTAAAATTGCCCCATCATAAAATAAGAGAGAATCAGGAATGAAACCCTCGTTTTAGCTGGAGATTGCCGCTGGATGGCTTTCCCCAGCACAAAAAAACCCTTCGGCAACGACAAAGAAGATCTACGGCAACGATTCTTCCTCTCTCGTCCTTGCGACGACGAAGAAAATGATTAGTGAATACCTATTAGCTTCTTCTCTCGTTTTCTTCCATTCCTTCCACTTCCTCTCTCAAATTCCATGATTTTTCATTTTCTTTTTTGTTAAATTATGATTACGATGGCTCTGTAATCTAGAACGGTGAATAATTTTGGATTATGATACCGGATTTTTTGTTTCAAGCACTTGCTCAAGTGTTTCATCAAAATAAAGAGGCCTCTGTTCATATATAGGGTTTTTAGTTTTTCAAACCTTTCTCCAATGCCCCATCCTTTTGTTTTTCAATTCATAATTGACTGGCTTGTGTTCATCCTTTTTTTGCTTATCAAGGTTTAGATTTGGGTGAACTGAAAATAGTCTCTAGAAAAATGGTGTTTTCTATTTTTGTTTTTTTATGTAACTATATGATTGTAGCTTTCAAATGTAAATTTGACTTTTTCTTTGGCCTCCAATTTTTTACTGGTGAGGTTTAACTATAGTGAATGCACAATTATTGAGTGGCGATACATATGAACATTGTGGTGGTTGTTCACTTTGATTGGCTAGTTTCATTGGTATAGCATTACTAATGATCTTGAGAAAAAGTTTATGTGACAATATATTTTCTACCTATATATATATATATGCAATGCTTTTTAAATCTAAAATTTCTTACAGATTTTGGTGATTGAAATGTGACAACTGATTTTTTACGTTGGTGAACAGATTAGTTGAAGCCCATATATTCTCTTGTTGGAAGAGCATTTACAGCAGATATAGAAAAGCTAAAAGTCAGTAGTAGAAAAAGATCTCTAGATATTACTCAAGTTTTAAAGGTGAAGTGATGAGCGGATAATTTATACGCTTTTTGGCATTGTTTTTAGATAGTTTTTAGTAAGTTCAAGCTACTTTTAGGGATGTTTTCATTAGTTTTTATGTTAAATTCACATTTCTGGACTTTACTATGATTTTGTGTGTTTTTCTGTGATTTCAGGTAATTTCTGGCTGAAATTGAGGGACTTGAGCAAAACTCTGAAAAAGGCTGACAAAAGGACTGCTGATGCTGTTGGAATCTGACCTCCCTGCACTCGAAATGGATTTTCTGGAGCTACAGAACTCCAATTGGCGCGCTCTCAACGGCGTTGGAAAGTAGACATTCAGGGCTTTCCAGCAATATATAATAGTCTATACTTTATTCGGAAATTGACGACGTAACTTGGCGTTGAACGCCAAGTTCATGCTGTTGTCTGGAGTTAAACGCCAGAAAAACGTCATGATCCGGAGTTGAACGCCCAAAACACGTCATAACTCGGAGTTCAACTCCAAGAGAAGCCTCAGCTCGTGGATTGATCAAGATCAGCCCAAGCATACACCAAGTGGGCCCCGGAAGTGGATTTATGCATCAAATACTCACTCATGTAAACCCTAGTAGCTAGTCTAGTATAAATAGGATAAGTTACTATTGTATTAGACATCTTTAGTCTCAGTTTTGTTTTATTCTTCATCTTGGGAGGCTATTGATCACGTTTTGGGGCTGGCCATTCGGCCATGCCTGAACCTCTTACTTATGTATTTTCAACGGTGGAGTTTCTGCACACCATAGATTAAGGGTGTGGAGCTCTACTGTACCTCAAGTATTAATGCAATTCTATTTTCTTTTATTCAAATCTCTCTTATTCTTATTCCAAGATATTCATTCGTACCCAAGAACATGATGAATGTGATGATTATGTGACGCTCATTATCATTCTCACTTATGAACGCACGTGATTGACAACCACTTCCGTTCTACATGCAACAGAGCTTGAATGTGTATCTCTTAGATTCCCCACAGAATCTTCGTGGTATAAGCTAGATAGATGGCGGCATTTATGAGGATCCGGAAAGTCTCACCTTGTCTGTGGTATTTCGAGTAGGATCCTGGGAATCCGGAAAGTCTCACCTTGTCTGTGGTATTCCGAGTAGGATTCCGGTAATGAATGACTGTGACGTGCTTCAGACTCGCAAGTGCTGGGCGTTAGTGACAGACGCAAAAGAATCAAGGGATTCTATTCCAGTAGGAGCGGGAACCAACCAGTGATTAGCCGTGCTGTGACAGAGCGTGTGAGCGTAGTTTTCACTGCGAGGATGGGATGTAGCCATCAACCATGGGTGATGCCTCCAGACGATTAGCCATGCGAGTGACAGCCGCAGAGGATCATTTTCCTGAGAGGATTGAAAGTAGCCACCGCTGATGGTGAACCCCTATACACAGCTTGCCATGGAAAGGAGTAAGAAGGATTGAGTTAAAGCAGTAGGAAAGCAGGCGTCCTTGAGCTATACAGTATCTCCATATGCTTATCTGAAATTCCCACTATTGATTTACATAAGTATTCTATCCCTTTTATTATCTATTCTCTTATTTCTATTTTCGAAACCATAAACCAAATTAATCCGCCTAACTGAGATTTGCAAGGTGACCATAGCTTGCTTCATACCAACAATCTCTGTGGGATCGACCCTTACTCACGTAAGGTTTATTACTTGGACGACCCAGTACACTTGCTGGTTAGTTGAACGGAGTTGTGACCACACATAGTAGAGAGCCACAAGAATAATTCCATATAAAATAAAGAATACAATAATGTGAGTATCACAATTTCGTCCACCAAGTTTTTGGCGCCGTTGCCGGGGATTGTTCGAGTATGGACAACTGACGGTTCATCTTGTTGCTCAGATTAGGTAATTTTCTTTTCAAAAATCTTTTTCAAAAATTTTTCCTTTCTTTTTCGTTTTTGCAAACTTTATTTTCGAAAAAAATTAATAAAAATACAAAAAAATTAGAAAATCATAAAAATAAAAAATATTTTGTGTTTCTTGTTTGAATCTTGTGTTAATTTTTAAGTTTGGTGTCAATTGCATGCTTTTAAAAATTTTTCTTGCATTTTTTCGAAAATCTCATGCATTCATAATGTTCTTCATGATCTTCAAGTTGTTCTTGACAAGTCTTCTTGTTTGATCTTGATAAATTCTTGTTTTGTGTTGTTTGTTGTTTCTCATGTGCATCTTTGCATTCATATTTTCCATGCATTAAAGATTTCTAAGTTTGGTGTCTTGCATGTTTTCTTTGCATCAAAAATTTTTCAAAATTATGTTCTTGATGTTCATCATGATCTTCAAAGTGTTCTTGGTGTTCATCTTGACATTCATAGTGTTCTTGCATGCATCTTGTGTCTTGATCCAAAATTTTCATGTTTCGGGTCATTTTTGTGTTTTTCTTTAAAAATTCAAAAAAAATATATATCTTTTCCTTATTTCCCTCCAAAATCTCGAAATTTTGGGTTGACTTGGTCAAAAATTTTTAAAATTAGTTGTTTCTTACAAGTCAAGTCAAAATTTCAAATTTTAAAAATCTTATCTTTGCAAAATCTTTTTCAAAAATCATATCTTTTTCATTTTCTTCTATTTTTCGAAAATTTCAAAAATCTTTTCAAAATATTTTCAAAATCTTTTTCTTATCTTTATATCATATTTTTGAAAATTAGCTAACAATAAATGTGATTGGTTCAAAAAATTTGAAGTTTGTTACTTTCTTGTTAAGAAAGGTTCAATCTTTAAGTTCTAGAATCTTATCTTGTAGTTTCTTGTTAGTGAAGTAAACAATTTCAAATTTTTAAAATTAAATCTTTTTATCTTTTATCTTATCTTTTTCAAAATTTTTATCTTTTTCAAAATTTGATTTCAAAATATCTTATCTAACTTCTTATCTTCTTATCTTTTTAAAAATTTGATTTCAAATCTTTTTCAATCAACCAACTAACTTTTTGTTTGTTTCTTAGCTTTTTCAAAACTACCTAACTACTTTTCCCTCTCTAATTTTCGAAAATACCTCTCTCTTTTTCAAAAATTCTTTTTAATTAACTAATTGTTTCAAGTTTTAATTCTAATTTTAATTCATCTCTAATTTTCGAAAACACTAACCTCTTTTCAAAAATTATTTTCGAATTTTTCTCCCTCTCTTCTCTTCTTCTATTTAATTAATTAATTACTAACACTTCTCTTCACCTCTCTTCATCTAAAAATCCGAATTCTTCTTCATCCTTCTACCCCTTTCTTTTTCTACTAACATAAAGGAATCTCTATACTGTGACATAGAGGATTCCTCTTTCTTTTCTTGTTTCTTCTCTTTCATATGAGCAGGAACAGGGAAAAAGGCACTCTTGTTGAAATAGATCCAGAACCTGAAAGGACTCTGAAGAGAAAATTAAGAGAAGCTAAATTACAACAATTCAGAAACAACCTTTCAGAAATTTTCGAACAGGAGAAGGACATGGCAGCCGAAAATAATAATAATAATGCAAGGAGAATGCTTGGTGACTTCACAAAGCCAACGTCCAAGTTTGATGGAAGAAGCATCTCCATTCCTGCCATTGGAGCCAATAACTTTGAGCTTAAGCCTCAACTAGTTGCTTTAATGCAACAAAACTGCAAGTTTTATGGACTTCCATCTGAAGATCCTTATCAGTTTTTAACTGAGTTCTTGCAGATCTGTGAGACTGTAAAGATGAATGGAGTTGATCCTGAAGTCTACAGACTCATGCTTTTCCCTTTTGCTGTAAGAGACAGAGCTAGAATATGGTTGGATTCACAACCTAAGGATAGCCTGGACTCCTAGGATAAGCTGTTCACTGCCTTCTTGGATAAATTCTTCCCTCCTCAAAAGCTGAGCAAGCTGAGAGTGGATGTTCAAACCTTCAAACAAAAAGATGGTGAATCCCTCTATGAAGCTTGGGAAAGATACAAGCAGCTGACCAAAAGATGTCCATCTGACATGTTTTCAGAATGGACCATATTGGATATATTCTATTATGGTCTCTCTGAATTTTCGAAAATGTCATTGGATCATTCTGCAGGTGGATCTATTCACCTGAAGAAAACGCCTGAAGAGGCTCAAGAACTCATTGACATGGTTGCAAACAACCAGTTCATGTACACCTCTGAGAGGAATTCCGTGAATAATGGGGTACCTCAGAAGAAGGGAGTTCTTGAAATTGATACTCTGAATGCCATATTGGCACAGAATAAAGTGTTGACTCAACAGGTCAACATGATCTCTCAAAATCTGAATGGACTGCAACATGCATCCAATAGTACTAGAGAGGCAGCTTCTGAAGAAGCTTATGATCCTGAGAACCCTGCCATGGCAGAGGTTAATTACATGCGTGAACCATATGGAAACACCTATAACCCATCATGGAGAAATCATCCAAATTTCTCCTGGAAGGATCAACAAAAGCCTCAACAAGGCTTTAACAATGGTGGACGCACTAGGCCGAGCAACAGCAAGCCATATCCATCATCTTCTCAGCAACAGACAGAGAATTCTGAACAAAACAATTCTAATTTAGCCAATATAGTCTCTGATCTGTCAAAGGCCACTTTCAGTTTCATGAATGAAACAAGATCCTCCATTAGAAATCTGGAGGCACAAGAGGGCCAGCTGAGTAAGAAAGTTACTGAAACTCCTCCCAGTATTCTCCCAAGCAATACAGAAGAGAATCCAAAAGGAGAGTGCAAGGCCATTGATGTGATCAATGTGGCCGAATGCACAAGGGAGGAGGAGGACGAAAATCCTAGTGAGGAAGACCTCCTGGGACGTCCCTCAAGCAAGAAGGAGTTTCCTATTAAGGATCCAAAGGAATCTGAGGCTCACATAGAGACCATAGAGATTCCATTAAATCTCCTTCTGCCATTCATGAGCTCTGAAGACTATTCTTCCTCTGAAGAGGATGAAGACGTGACTGGAGAGCAAGTTGCTCAATATCTAGGAGCTATCATGAAGCTGAATGCCAAGTTGTTTGGTAATGAGACTTGGGAAAGTGAACCTCCCTTGCTCATTAGTGAATTAGATACTTGGATTCAGAAAACTCTACCTCAAAAGAAACAAGATCCTGGCAAGTTCCTAATACCTTGTACCATAGGCACCATGAGCTTTGACAAAGCTCTATGTGATCTGGGGTCAGGAATAAATCTTATGCCACTCTCTATAATGGAGAAGCTAGGGATCATTGAGGTACAACCTGCCTTGTTCTCATTACAATTGGCAGATAAGTCCTTGAGACAAGCTTATGGAATAGTAGAGGACGTGTTAGTAAAGGTTGAAGGCCTTTACATCCCTGCTGATTTCATAATCTTAGACACTAGGAAGGAAGAGGATAATTGCATCATCCTTGGAAGACCTTTCCTAGCCATAGCAGAAGCTGTGATAGATGTCAACAGAGGTGAGTTAGTCCTTCAATTGAATGGGGACTACCTTGTACACATGGCCATCCCTCTGTGACAATAGAGAGTAAGCATGAAGAGCTTCTCGCAGTTCAAGGTCAAGAAGAGTCCACACAGTTAAACTCTAAGTTTGGTGTTGTGAGGCCACAACCAAACTCTAAGTTTGGTGTTAAGACCCCATATCCAAACTCTAAGTTTGGTGTTGGGACTACACTAACATTGACCTGATCACCTTGTGGCTCCATGAGAGCCACTGTCAAGCTATTGACATTAAAGAAGCGCTTGTTGGGAGGCAACCCAATTTTATTTATCTAATTTTATTTTATTTTGTTTTATTGTTATTTTGTGTTTAATTAGGTACATGATCATGAGGAGTCACAAAAAAAATCAAAAAAATTAAAAACAGAGTCAAAAACAGAAGAAAAAAATTTTTCACCCTGGAGGACGCACGGGCTGGCGTTCAACGCCAGTAAGATGCATCTGGCTGGCGTTCAACGCCAGAACAGAGCACCATTCTGGCGCTGAACGCCAGAAACAAGCAACAACCTGGCGCTGAATGCCAGGAATGTGCACAGAGAGGACAAACTGGCGCTGAACGCCAGTAACAAGCATAAAACTGGCGTTCAACGCCAGAAACATGCATTACATGGGCGTTGAACGCCCAAGACGTGCACCAATGGGCGTTTGAACGCCAGAATGATGCACAAGGGCATTTTACATGCCTATTGAGAGCAGGAATGGTATTTCTTGACACCTCAGGATCTGTGGACCCCACAGGATCACCTCAGGATCTGTGGACCCCACAGGATCCCCACCTACCATATTCCCACCTTACCTCCTAATCCTATTTTTGTGATTTGAATTCCCCATGTCACAATTCCCAATATTCTTCATCAATCACCTCAATTCCTCTTCCCAATTACCCCATTCACCATTCACATCAACCCACTCTTCCCTATAAATACCCTTCCTTTCTACTTCATTTTCACACAACACAACCCCTTCTTCTCCCACATAGCCGAACCTACTTCCTTCCTCTCTTCCATCTTCTCTTCTTCTTCTTCTTCTCTTCTTTTCTTTCTTGCTCGAGGGCGAGCAATATTTTAAGTTTGGTGTGGTAAAAGCATAAGCTTTTTTGTTTTTCCATTACCATCAATGGCACCAAAGGCCGGAGCATCCTCTAGAAAAGGAAAAGGGAAGACAAAAGCTTCCACCTCCGAGTCATGGGAGATGGAAAGATTCATCTCCAAGAGCCATCAAGACCACTTCTATGATGTTGTGGCAAAGAAGAAGGTTATCCCTGAGGTCCCTTTCAAGCTCAAGAAGAATGAGTATCCGGAGATCTGACATGAGATCCAAAAAAGAGGGTGGGAAGTCATAACCAACCCCATGCAACAAGTCGGAATCCTAATGGTCCAAGAGTTCTATGCCAATGCATGGATCACTAGGAACCATGATCAAAGTATGAACCCGAGTCCAAAGAACTATCTCACAATGGTTCGGGGGAAATACTTAGATTTTAGTCCGGAAAATGTGAGGTTGGCGTTTCACTTGCCCATGATGCAAGGAGATGAACGCCCCTACACTAGAAGGGTCAACTTTAATCAAAGGTTGGACCAAGTCCTAATGGACATATGTGTGGAAGGAGCTCAATGGAGAATAGACTCCAAAGGCAAACCGGTCCAACTAAGAAGACTGGACCTCAAGCCTGTAGCTAGAGGATGGTTGGAGTTCATCCAAAGATCCATCATTCCTACAAGCAACCGATCTGAAGTTACTGTAGATCGGGCCATCATGATTCACAGCATCATGATTGGAGAGGAAGTAGAAGTTCATGAGGTCATCTCCAATGAACTCTACAAAATAGCCGACAAGCCCTCACCTATGGCACGGCTAGCCTTCCCACACCTTATTTGCCATCTGTGTTACTCAGCTGGAGTTATCATAGAAGGAGATACCCCCATTGAAGAGGACAAGCCCATCACCAAGAAAAAGATGGAGCAAGCAAGAGAAACCATGCACGGCTCTCAAGAAATGCATGAGGAAGCTCATCATCAACAAATCCCTGAGATGCCTCAAGGGATGCACTTTCCTCCCAACAACTATTGGGAGCAACTCAACACCTCCTTAGAAGATTTAAGCCACAATGTGGAACAATTAAGGGTGGAACATCATGAGCACTCCATCATTCTCCAAGAAATAAGAGAAGATCAAAGAGCAATGAGGGAGGAGCAACAAAGGCAAGGAAGGAACATAGAAGAGCTTAAGGACATTGTTGGTCCTTCAATAAGAAGACGCCACTAAAGGTGGATTCATTCCTTGTTCTTTATTTCTTTCTGTTTTCGGTTTTTAATATTGTGTTTATCTATGTTTTGTGTCTCTACTTCATGATCATTAGTATGTAACCATGCCTTAAAGCTATGAATAAATCCATTAGTCTTTCACCTCTCTTAAATGAAAAAAAGTTTTAAATTCAAAAGAACAAGAAGTACATAAATTTCGAATTTATCATTGAATTTAATTTAATTATATTGATGTGGTGACAATACTTTTTGTTTTTTGAATGAATGCTTGAGCAGTGCATATGTCTTTTGATATTGTTGTTTATGAGTGTTAAAATTGTTGGCTCTTGAAAGAATGATGAACAAAGAGAAATGTTATTGATGATTTGAAAAAAATCATGAAATTGATTCTTGAAGCAAGAAAAAGCAGTGAAAAAAAAAGTGGCAAAAAAAAAAGAAAAAGAAAAAGCAAACAGAAAAAGCCAATAGCCCTTAAAACCAAAAGACAAGGGTAAAAAGGATCCAAGGCTTTGAGCATCAATGGATAGGAGGGCCCAAGGAAATAAAATCCAGGCCTAAGCGGCTAAATCAAGCTGTCCCTAACCATGTACTTGTGTCATGAAGGTCCAAGTGAAAAGCTTGAGACTGAGTGGTTAAAGTCGTGATCCAAAGCAAAAGAGTGTGCTTAAGAGCTCTGGACACCTCTAACTGGGGACTTTAGCAAAGCTAAGTCACAATCTGAAAAGGTTCACCCAGTTATGTGTCTGTGGCATTTATGTATCCGGTGGTAATACTAGAAAACAAAGTGCTTAGGGCCACGGCCAAGACTCAAAAGTAGCTGTGTTCAAGAATCAACATGCCTAACTAGGAAAGTCAATAACACTATCCAAAATTCTAAGTTCCCCAGAGACGCCAATCACTCTAAACTACAAAGGAAAAAGTGAGATGCCAAAACTGTTTAGAGGCAAAAAGCTACAAGTCCCGCTCATCTAATTAAATTAATATTCATTGATATTTTAGAATTTATAGTATATTCTCTTCTTTTTATCCTAATTGATTTTCATTTGCTTGGGGACAAGCAACAATTTAAGTTTGGTGTTGTGATGAGCGGATAATTTATACGCTTTTTGGCATTGTTTTTAGATAGTTTTTAGTAAGTTCAAGCTACTTTTAGGGATGTTTTCATTATGTTTTTATGTTAAATTCACATTTCTGGACTTTACTATGAGTTTTTGTGTTTTTCTGTGATTTCAGGTAATTTCTGGCTGAAATTGAGGGACTTGAGCAAAACTCTGAAAAAGGCTGACAAAAGGACTGCTGATGCTGTTGGAATCTGACCTCCCTGCACTCGAAATGGATATTCTGGAGCTACAGAACTCCAATTGGCGCGCTCTCAACGGCGTTGGAAAGTAGACATTCAGGGCTTTCCAGCAATATATAATAGTTCATACTTTATTCGGAAATTGATGACGTAACTTGGCGTTGAACGCCAAGTTCATGCTGCTGTCTGGAGTTAAACGCCAGAAAAACGTCATGATCCGGAGTTGAACGCCCAAAACACGTCATAACTCGGAGTTCAACTCCAAGAGAAGCCTCAGCTCGTGGATTGATCAAGCTCAGCCCAAGCATACACCAAGTGGGCCCCGGAAGTGGATTTATGCATCAAATACTTACTCATGTAAACCCTAGTAGCTAGTCTAGTATAAATAGGATAAGTTACTATTGTATTAGACATCTTTAGTCTCAGTTTTGTTTTATTCTTCATCTTGGGAGGCTATTGATCATGTTTTAGGGCTGGCCATTCGGTCATGCCTGAACCTCTTACTTATGTATTTTCAACGGTGGAGTTTCTGCACACCATAGATTAAGGGTGTGGAGCTCTACTGTACCTCAAGTATTAATGCAATTCTATTTTCTTTTATTCAAATCTCTCTTATTCTTATTCCAAGATATTCATTCGTACCCAAGAACATGATGAATGTGATGATTATGTGACGCTCATTATCATTCTCACTTATGAACGCACGTGATTGACAACCACTTCCGTTCTACATGCAACAGAGCTTGAATGTGTATCTCTTAGATTCCCCACAGAATCTTCGTGGTATAAGCTAGATAGATGGCGGCATTTATGAGGATCCGGAAAGTCTCACCTTGTCTGTGGTATTCCGAGTAGGATCCTGGGAATCCGGAAAGTCTCACCTTGTCTGTGGTATTCCGAGTAGGATTCCGGTAATGAATGACTGTGACGTGCTTCAGACTCGCAAGTGCTGGGCGTTAGTGACAGACGCAAAAGAATCAAGGGATTCTATTCCAGTAGGAGCGGGAACCAACCAGTGATTAGCCGTGCTGTGACAGAGCGCGTGAGCGTAGTTTTCACTGCGAGGATGGGATGTAGCCATCAACCATGGGTGATGCCTCCAGACGATTAGCCATGCGAGTGACAGCCGCAGAGGATCATTTTCCCGAGAGGATTGAAAGTAGCCACCGCTGATGGTGAACCCCTATACACAGCTTGCCATGGAAAGGAGTAAGAAGGATTGAGTTAAAGCAGTAGGAAAGCAGGCGTCCTTGAGCTATACAGTATCTCCATATGCTTATCTGAAATTCCCACTATTGATTTACATAAGTATTCTATCCCTTTTATTATCTATTCTCTTATTTCTATTTTCGAAACCATAAACCAAATTAATCCGCCTAACTGAGATTTGCAAGGTGACCATAGCTTGCTTCATACCAACAATCTCTGTGGGATCGACCCTTACTCACGTAAGGTTTATTACTTGGACGACCCAGTACACTTGCTGGTTAGTTGAACGGAGTTGTGACCACACATAGTAGAGAGCCACAAGAATAATTCCATATAAAATAAAGAATACAATAATGTGAGTATCACAATTTCGTCCACCATGAAGACAATTTGAAATCAAATTCTTTGAATTAATGGCTTGAGATCATGCATAGAATATGCATCACTGGATATAATTCTATTTGAAGGTCTGTTGACATTTTCAATGATTAGTTCTCAATTTTGCAGAATCATCATGCATTCGAAAAGCCGGTAAAAATCTACAACTGAGGATTTGTATCATCTCAGCCGGTCAATATAATAATACATTCAGCCAGTGGCACTCTGCAGCTTTCAGAAGGTGGCAAAAGAAGTGTGTAGAGGATAGAGATACTTAGCAACCATTTATAGGACGGAATCTTCTCGTCCTCTAACAAACCAAAATTAAAAGTAATTGTCTGTCTGTGGTGGTTGGTGCCTGAAAATATTACAAGAGGTCTGTTGTATAAGTTTTTTCTGTACATCGAGTCGAATGCCAACACATCACCGAAGCATTCGTAGTCATGTTGCATGTGACCATCATACCAAAACATGTGGCCAAGGTGTTTCTAATCGTAATACGTATACTGCACAACTACCATAGGATCCAACTCAGCCTTGCCCTTCAAGTAGCTTATTGTTGCAGCTGCATCTCCCTCCACGATCCTGGATTGCCTAACTCCATCCATAAAATTATACAAGTCCTTACTTATGAAGTTAAGATTGTGATATCCACCACACATATGGGCAAAGAAGCCCATGATTTGAGTTGTCTGGAAACTGGCATCATGCATGCTATGTATATGCGCTTTGTGACCTTCTGTGATCTTCCTATGCGGTGCCATTAAATTAGTGAATGCTGGGGATGCCAAGTCGTTATTATGCTTCTCAACTAATGCCTTCGTCCTCCACCTTCCACACCTTTTGTCCAGAAACACAACAAGCTTGGCATTGCAATTCGTTCTCGTCTCCGGTTCATGTGGCCTTTTTCTGTCAACCCTCTCATAGTGTTACTTTTCCCGAAGCCCTTGCCAATTGTAATAGAAAAACTTTCTGACAATATTCCCCTCCTCATCTTTAATAGAATCTCCCTTTTCCACAGAAAACCCAATATCCTTCGCATACGCCACATACCTTGTGTAGGCATATTCAACCCTAGTAAACTCTGTAGATAACAACGCAGAACCATTCACTAGGTCTGGACTGCTGAATTGTTCACCGATGATATTCCTTGAGTTCTCATGATCCTCTATTGAGGCATCTACATCGCATCCACCACCATCGCAACCTTGGTATTCACTGTCTGCAGGGCCACTATCACCTTCATGACTATGCGGTTCCTCCGACCCGTTTGAATCATCTTCGTCACTCGAATTGGTGCTCCAACCATCAGTCCATTGGCCTGACAACTCTGACGTGCTTCCATCGTCCAAATCTGGCTCAGTCTCACACATCCCTGGGTTAAAAAATAATGAAGCCAGTCGAGAACAAAGCATGTCATATGCATAGTAAATTACAGATATAACTAAAATATAGAGAATCGCTATACAATTAGGCATTAACCAAAGTTTCATAGTTGTGACTGAATACTAGATCCCTAACCCATTATGACTGAGTTATTAAAAACCTTTTATCCAATTAAATTAACAAGTACACATCATATATAAAAGTACTATAACATTTGTTTAAAAATTTTTGAGGACATCCAATGATGGCCAACGCAAATGCTCCACTTATTGTAACAAAGTTCACAGTTAAAAACTAATAAAACATGTATTCACATCATTTATCATGCTACTTGCACCCTAATCCAGTCACTGCTTGAATACAACTATGAGCCAAGACCTATGCGTGCTTGCATCACATTAGAGGAAGAAATAGTATGTTTCCAACCCTTTATAGCTCACACATAACTATGACAATCATAACTCACATCCTTACCAATAATTCTAATATACGACAACAATCATTGGTTATAATAAAAGAAATAAAGTGTTGAATATTAACCCCTAAAACTTATCACTTCAAATATCAACAGTTGTATAGAAAAGAAGGATCACCATACAAAATAGGATGATAATGAAACATGTAACTTAAAGACAAAATATTTTACCACATCTGACCTTAAATGAAAAAGATAATTCCAGATTTTTTATCCAATAACCATTTTTTGTGGGAGTTCAAAAGTTGCAAATACAAGAATATGTCACTTGTAAGATTTGATGACGAAAATTGATAAAGAAAACGTCCAACTTAAAGGTATTTCAAGTGGAAAATCATTTTCTTTTCATTTTAGAGGAAGCCAAAAAACATATTTATCGAAATGATTCATGACGAATTTTCAGTAGCCTGTGTATAAATCAATAGAACAAAAGTAAAACACTTGCTACCAAAACACTTGTGTAACGGTGACTGGAGGAAAATTGTTGAAAACTGATATAATATCACTTTGGCACATATAATTTGTACTTAACTTAAGCTGTTATTATTTTCAAATGCATAGATTTTGTCATTTGATTTTTCTATACGGAGATATGAAAAAATTGGCGATGGTTAAGTCTTACATGTATTATGTGTACTAGTATTGGTACTCTTATGTGTACTCTTACATGTGTACTCTTATATCTATTATGTGTACTGTTATTGGTAAAGTTTGAAGGATCAAGTTTTGTTCCAATCAATTATTTAGAGGATGCAGCATCAAAAGGAGCTGGTAAGAAACAATTTTGGGGGTGATTGATTATAGGAATCGTTTTGATGTTGAACATTATAACTGTTTTTAATCTTTAGTTTTATTTATTTCATTTTGGAAATTCAAATTCACCATGTATGTGCAGTTTGTTTGAAACAAAATTAGTGTATCGTATGCCTAATGCAACCTTTTGACACAAAACCATCTTAGCAAATTCAGAACAACTGTATATATTATTCTAATTTTGAACAAAAAAATCACCAAATTTAGAGCATACATGAAGGACAAACATTACTAATACTCCATAAATCAGAACACTAGCAGCAAATAGGAAGAGAGACGAGGGCCACTGGAGGAGGCAGGGAGCCAGCACCGAATGCCAGGATTCAGGGTTTCCAGCCTTGAAAGAGATAGACATGGGGAAAGGGAAGGAGACAGAGGAGAGGCGATAATGGAGCAAAGCCTACGATTTCTGCTCTTCTCTCCAAGTCGCCAGCGAATATGCTGATTCTGATATTGCTGCCGGGTGAGGCTGCCACCACCAAAGACGCTAACCTTCTCCGAAGCCTCCCTCAATGAATCGACTTCTAGAAGCGGGCATCGAATATGGCCTTCACCCCACCTCCCGTAACTGAGCTCCCAACTCAAGATAGAACCCTAATTTCCCCCAAATTCTTTGACTGTTTGTTCACACAGCTCATACATTTGGAAATTTTTTAATTTTACCATTCAATTTCTGTTTCTATTCTCCCTATCTTTCAATAATGCCAATGTATGACATTCAAAAAATCCAACTAAATATTATTCCCATGATTCACTGATTCAGTTGTTAATTATCATGGTTAGCGTTGTAAACATTTACCGTGACTCCATTAGCGACTTCACCGTGTGTCAACACAGTCAACGGATGTGGTCTTCTACCTCTTTCAGACCAGGTGCCGTTCAAAGATTGGCTCTTTCTCCTTAGCCACCTTAGCCACAGATTCTCTACATTCACCACAGACGTCACCATTATACTTTCAAGTTTTATGTTTTGGTTATCAAGAAAATATTATCTAGTGGTCAATATCAAGTCTTTCAAAGAGACAACAGGCTTTTGACTTTTAACTATTCCCAAAGAATAGGAAGTAATACTACAAAAAAATGTTGATCACGATTCAATCTAGTAAATCTACTAAACCAATACTAATTAATGCTTATTTGAATGTCATGTAGCTTCTGAGAAAAAAAGAGTTATCAAAATCCCTTTTGTATATGTTTAGATAATTTTTCGGTAAAAATAGAGAAATTCGTAGTCTACTAGAGAAACCCATGAAACATACAAGCACAAAAGGCATCAGTCATAAAATTTCTATAGCTTTATTAAGTTATTAAGAGCTTAACTGCTAGGATGATCATGAGGATATCTTTAACTTATCTGTTCACTCAATAGTGTCTTCAGATTTTTTGAATTTTTTCACTGATTTTCCCAAGACATCTAAAACAGCAGCATGCTATTTGATGTTACCATGATAATGTAAAAACATGAGAAAAAATAGATCATTAGCTTTCTGATGTCTGAAAATATGTGATGCTTGGTAAATAAAACTGAAATAGTAGATGCTAAAATTTAAATTATGGATATGAATGCAAGTAAGCAAGATGAGGATGCTAACTAACAGTAGCACCTATGAATAAATGCAAAACTATATGTAAATCTCATCCATGTGACCACATACTACCACCCACATTCTAAAATTACTGATCCTAGGAATGACATATTTAAAAGAAAATAAAGTAAAGAAGAAAAACAAAAGCAAAATGGATGCGGTTGACTTTGAAGAGCATCAACTATAATTCAAACTAAAAGGAGGAGGAAGAATAATACATCTACAAGTAAAAACTTTGACAAAATTCTAAAAATAGCATAATACAATATAGCATGAGCAGATAAGTTCCCAAACATAATAGCAATGACAATGCATTTTATTTCAGCATATCTGCTTTAAGCTTTTTTCCGATGATTAGCATCATTAGAGCTAATGTCCAACTCCACATCACATGTAGATAATGTTGTTTAGCATCAACCAAGCCCCCAATGAAAAAAGAAAAAACTAAGCAAAAAGATTCCATTACCTTCCTCTAGTGATAGCTGAATTGATCTCTTCTCTGGCTCTATCTCATGTCTACTAAGTTCCACAGAGGGAAGTGATCGAAGAACTCTTAAAGGACATTGTCAACCATCCACAAATTCATTAATTTAATAACAAAGGAGTTAAGGGATTATTTTGTGGTTTATGGACATACTTAGGATATATTCCTCTTGGTCAGAATGGTCTAGTTTCCTTAAAAACATCTGCAAGTGTTGGTATTGCTCCTCCCAATGCACACTTTTCAATCCCTTTGGATTACCACTGGCAGGGCTAGAAGAAGCTATCATATAATTCGACTCAACCGGTGATAGCCTCAGGGGAGATTTTCCAAGAGAAATAGGAACAGAAGGCTTTCTGGATGAGCTCATTGAGGAAGTCATTGGAAAAGGTGCAAATGTTGGAAAACATGAAACCTTTGGCACCTTTATCAGAGGCTTTATTTGAGCAGTCTCCTGTTCACAACAAAGCTGGCTCAAATACCGACAATAATCATTAATACTTGAATTTTCGCAAGCAATGCTCTTGCCCAATTTTGCCTCTGATTTTCTGCGAGCATACAAAAGATGTCCATTTGCAGCATTATTTCCAATAGATTGTTGAATAAGGTGATTCACTGAGAAATGAGGCAAGAGTCTCTTGGAGCCAAAAACATTATTAGAATCAGGACCAACATCTTTATCCTTCAACAATGAAGAGCTTACAAAGGTCAGCTTTTTCATTTTATCATCACTCTATAGATCTCTCAGAGATGTCTTCCTTACGGCAACATCCAGCTGGTTATCACAATTAGGCAAGTCCATTTTAGAATTGCTCAGACCATACTCACAAAATTGGAACATATACTTTGTTAAACCATCTCCTATTGGAATTTTATAAAATAAATAAAATAAATATTTTATTTACCAAAATATGTAATTTGTAGTAATTTTACGAAAATGCACCTTTTCTCGTTTACAGTATAAACGAAATAAGATTGCACGTATATCGTTTACAGTACGAAAGGGCGTGGTCGTATCACGTTTATAATATAAACGAGATAAGAGTAAATGCGGCCTATATTTACAATTCATTTACAGCGCCATTTGGAGTTGGTTTTCGTCCATTTCTTCGAATTTTCTCCAACTTCTATCCTCTTCTGACTATATTATCGACTCACTAAGCGAGCATGGCGTACGCAGATGCACATGATCCAGACATCAACCATCTAAACGCGACATGGCACATTGCAGGGGTAGCCGACTTCGAAGTTAGTGTTGTTGTCTTTGTGTTTATGTTAGAGAATGTATGAGTGAAGCCATAGTTATGGTATTTTTATAGAACTAGTGTACATGACATGTTAGTTGGATGAATGTATTATTAGGAAGGATGGATAGAGTTTGTTTTTAGTAATTTAAGTTTATTTATTAATTTGATGTTTATTAATTTACTAAGTAAATGTTTCTACTCATTTGTCGAATTTGTTTCTACTTATTTATTAATTTTGTTATTAATTCAATAGATGTGTAATATTTTAGTTATTTATTATTTAGTATGATTTTTTATTTAAATTAAGTATACATGTTTACTAATAAAGATATTAATTAATTAAGTAAATATTTTTATTTAAGTTAATTTATTAAATAAATATTTTTACTCATTTGTCAAATTTGTTTCTACTTATTTATTGATTTAGTTATTAATTAATTAGTTGCGTAGTATTTTAGTTATTAATTATTTATTACAATTTTTTTATTTAACATAAGTTATTTATTAAGTACATGTGTACTAATAAAGTTATTAATTAATTAAATAAATAATTTTCTTTAAGTTAATTTATTAAGTAAAATTTTTTATTTAAGTTAATTTCTTATGTGAATGTTAATTGGAAGTGTTTTTTGGTGTTAATTATTCTAGCTTTATAATTTATAGATTTTTTATTCAACTTTTTATTTTTTATTAGAGGTCTCAATTATTTTTTTCTAAACGAGTGAGTCACACACCTGCTTCATCAGATGCCATTGTCCCTTATTTGAACAAGGCTGGCTTCGGCCATACGGTGCCTCTTAGATATTTCGTATTTGACAACTCCCTGATCATGACATTCGTGGAGCGCTGGCGTCCAGAGACGCACACTTTTCATCTGTTATGGGGTGAGTGCACCGTCACTCTACAGAACATCGCATACCACCTCAGGTTACGGGCGCATGGAAAGATCATTGAATAAGTTTTCATAAAAATCTAATTTCGTTGAATTTCTAACTTCGAGGACTGAGTTACGACCCGCTAAAGTTGGCCAAAAATAAGTTTTTACCCAAAAACAGAATTTACTAATTTTCAAGAGGTTCACAAGTCACACCATTTTTCTACATCAATATAATACCTCCCAACTATTCCAATTCACTCATTTACTATCAACCAAGTTCAAGCCTACTTAATATACATATTACTACTCTAAATCATCATTTTCACACCTCAATTTCATGCATAAACATTCAATGCATTTCATCAACTTACTAAACTTACCTTTCACAACCTCCGACCCAAAATTCATCAACTCTACTCGTAATTCATAAACACACAATCACTAACCAAATCAAATCCAACAATGTATCAATTTTAACATATCAATTCCGTCCAATTACAAAATTCAAGCTTATTTCTAGGGGCATCTAACCTAGGATTTCATATCATAGTATTTTTAATAAAACTTAAACCGTTCCTCTAGGAAGCCAAGATCAAATCCTTAATTCTTGAATTTCACCAAATTAAAGCTCCAAGTTCACCTCCACCAAACTCAAGCACCACCAATGATCAACTTAATGCCTCTAATACCAATCTACACTATTTTCACATAACACACAATACTCAATCTCTAGGACTTCATAAAATTTTATGAACACATGGGAATAGTGGCTTTTACCTTTACCCACTAAAATTGGTGATGAAACCTAACTAGAACTCAAACTAAAGCTTCCCCTAAATACAAGAATCACCATGTTTCATGAATACACAATCCTAAACATGATTCTCAAGGAAAAAACAAAATTGCAGTTTGGTGAGGGAGATGCTTACCAAAATTTTGGCCACAAATGGTGCGGCGATCGAAACTCCAGATCAAAAACTATGGAAGATTAAAGTTTGTGAAGTTAGGGCTTTGTGTTTTCTTCTCTCTTCTCTAACCGTGTATCTCTTAAAGAAATGGGGGAGAATGGTTTGTTTTGTGCTTAAATGGTGTTTCATATAGTGTGGGCTTGGACCCGAATATGAGCATGTTGTGGTTTCTATCCATTGACCCTATCTCGGGTCAAAATCTTTAAAATAAGAGTTTGGATTTTTATTCTAAATATTTTTCTGGTCATTTCAGCAGTTTTATTTTTCTCATACACAGTACCGGACAGACTTAAGCCGGTTTTGCCGGCTAAAATATCAATACACATTTTTACGCAGTTTCTCACAAAAAATTATATTTTTCCACTCGAAAAAATTCTCCAAATCCAAATATCATTGTTACAATTTTAAATTCCTAAGTTTTAATTTTTTACCCCATCCGGGAGCATTTAACTATTTTAATTTAATGATTAATTATCCAATTAATCCTTTTATAATTTTTATGGGTCTTATAATGGTGGCATTTTGCTGCTTCGCCTCTTCCTTCTCTCTCCTCTTTCAATTTTTCTCCTTCATCCGAGTGAATAATTGAAAAACAAATTGGGATGAAAGGTTTTAGCTGTGGGTTAGTTGTGACACAGGGAGAGAACCATAGATGAAAAATTGAAGAGGATGAAATTCATCAAATGTAGTTTGAAAATTTTATTTAATTATTTAAGGTTTGGATTATTTTACTTGTAAAATCTATTTTTTTTATGCGTGCAAATGATAATTTCCATCTTTTCAGTGTTTTCAACTTTCATGAATATAAATGATAATTTACTCTAATAATAAGAATAATAATAAATAGTTAAATCTAATACGAAATTATTAATATATAGTTATCAGGTAGTGAAAATCTAAGATATCTTAAAAGAAAAGGCTTGAAAGTTACATTGATTATGGTGCTCTCTGTGCAAAATTGTATCATATATGGTCTCTTATTCCTTTATTTCTTTTGCATCACTATTGGATTATGATGAAGTAATATTACCTTCAATGTCTTTAATGTCTTCGCATAACTCCTCCACTTATTCTCTTTCACTACCAATAGTGTGTTGTATTCTTTTCTTATTTCAATTAATGTCCTCTTTTTTCTATTTGTCAAATTTTTTATTGATTTTCAAATTTTGAATTTAACCACCATACATTATGTGTTACTCTTACTTATTTATAACTCCTTGATTTTATTGTTCACTAAATCTTTTTAGTTGTTTATCCCGTTTCTTATTTTTTTCAATCCGTCATCGTGATGGTGGTGCAGGGCATTATAGCACATCCTACAATTAAGATTTACTTTGTGATCATGTAATTCAATGTCGACTGTTTAATTTGGAGCGCAGGTTATTTGGGCATATCTGATGCTATTGAATTTGAAGCATTAGATCAGAGTGACAAATAATCCAATGGCTTATATTTAATATATAAATAACTTATTAAAAATTATAATAAAAATAATAAATGTGTTAATATTTTAAAATTGCCCCATCATAAAATAAGAGAGAATCAGGAATGAAACCCTCATTTTAGCTGGAGATTGCCGCTGGAAGGCTTTCCCCAGCACAAAAGAACCCTTCGACAACGACAAAGAAGATCTCTGGCAACGATTCTTCCTCTCTCATCCTTGCGACGACGAAGAAAATGATTAGTGAATACCTATTAGCTTCTTCTCTCGTTTTCTTCCATTCCTTCCACTTCCTCTCTCAAATTCCATGATTTTTCATTTTCTTTTTTGTTAAATTATGATTACGATGGCTCTGTAATCTAGAACGGTGAATAATTTTGGATTATGATACCGGATTTTTTGTTTCAAGCACTTGCTCAAGTGTTTCATCAAAATAAAGAGGCATCTGTTCATGATATAGGGTTTTTAGTTTTTCAAACCTTTCTCCAATGCCCCATCCTTTTGTTTTTCAATTCATAATTGACTGGCTTGTGTTCATCCTTTTTTTGCTTATCAAGGTTTAGATTTTGGGTGAACTGAAAACAGTCTCTAGAAAAATGGTGTTTTCTATTTTTGTTTTTTTATGTAACTATATGATTGTAGCTTTCAAATGCAAATTTGACTTTTTCTTTGGCCTCCAATTTTTTACTGGTGAGGTTTAACTATAGTGAATGCACAATTGTTGAGTGGCGATACATATGAACATTGTGGTGGTTGTTCACGGTGATTGGTTGGTTTCATTGGTATAGCATTACTAATGATCTTGAGAAAAAGTTTATGTGACAATATATTTTCTGCCTATATATATATATATATATATATATATATATATATATATATATATATATATATATATATGCAATGCTTTTTAAATCTAAAATTTCTTACAGATTTTGGTGATTGGAATGTGACAACTGATTTTTTATGTTGGTGAACAGATTAGTTGAAGCCCATATATTCTCTTGTTGGAAGAGCATTTGCAGCAGATATAGAAAAGCTAAAAGTCAGTAGTAGAAAAAGATCTCTAGATATTACTCAAGTTTTAAAGGTGAAGACAATTTGAAATCAAATTCTTTGAATTAATGGCTTGAGATTATGCATAGAATATGCATCACTGGATATAATTCTATTTGAAGGTCTGTTGACGTTTTCAATGATTAGTTCTCAATTTTGCAGAATCATCATGCATTCGAAAAGCCGGTAAAAATCTACAACTGAGGATTTGTATCATCTCAGCCGGTCAATATAATAATACATTCAGCCAGTGGCACTCTGCCGCTTTCAGAAGGTGGCAAAAGAAGTGTGTAGAGGATAGAGATACTTAGCAACCATTTATAGGACGGAATCTTCTCGTCCTCTAACAAACCAAAATTAAAAGTAATTGTCTGTCTGTGGTGGTTGGTGCCTGAAAATATTACAAGAGGTCTGTTGTATAAGTTTTTTCTGTACATCGAGTCGAATGCCAACACATCACCGAAGCATTCGTAGTCATGTTGCATGTGACCATCATACCAAAACATGTGGCCAAGGTGTTTCTAATCGTAATACGTATACTGCACAACTACCATAGGATCCAACTCAGCCTTGCCCTTCAAGTAGCTTATTGTTGCGGCTGCATCTCCCTCCACGATCCTGGATTGCCTAACTCCATCCATAAAATTATACAAGTCCTTACTTATGAAGTTAAGATTGTGATATCCACCACACATATGGGCAAAGAAGCCCATGATTTGAGTTGTCTGGAAACTGGCATCATGCATGCTATGTATATGCGCTTTGTGACCTTCTGTGATCTTCCTATGCGGTGCCATTAAATTAGCGAACGCTGGGGACGCCAAGTCGTTATTATGCTTCTCAACTAATGCCTTCGTCCTCCACCTTCCACACCTTTTGTCCAGAAACACAACAAGCTTGGCATTGCAATTCGTTCTCGTCTCCGGTTCTTGTGGCCTTTTTCTGTCAACCCTCTCATAGTGTTACTTTTCCCGAAGCCCTTGCCAATTGTAATAGAAAAACTTTCTGACAATATTCCCCTCCTCATCTTTAACAGAATCTCCCTTTTCCACAGAAAACCCAATATCCTTCGCATACGCCACATACCTTGTGTAGGCATATTCAACCCCAGTAAACTCTGTAGATAACAACGCAGAACCATTCACTAGGTCTGGACTGCTGAATTGTTCACCGATGATATTCCTTGAGTTCTCATGATCCTCTATTGAGGCATCTACATCGCATCCACCACCATCGCAACCTTGGAATTCACTGTCTGCAGGGCCACTATCACCTTCATCACTATGCGGTTCCTCCGACCTGTTTGAATCATTTTCGTCACTCGAATTGGTGCTCCAACCATCAATCCATTGGCCTGACAACTCTGACGTGCTTCCATCGTCCAAATCTGGCTCAGTCTCACACATCCCTGGGTTAAAAAATAATGAAGCCAGTCGAGAACAAAGCATGTCATATGCATAGTAAATTACAGATATAACTAAAATGTAGAGAATCGCTATACAATTAGGCATTAACCAAAGTTTCATAGTTGTGACTGAATACTAGATCCCTAACCCATTATGACTGAGTTATTAAAAACCTTTTATCCAATTAAATTAACAAGTACACATCATATATAAAAGTACTATAACATCTGTTTAAAAATTTTTGAGGACATCCAATGATGGCCAACGCAAATTCTCCGCTTATTGTAACAAAGTTCACAGTTAAAAACTAATAAAACATGTATTCACATCATTTGTCATGCTACTTGCACCCTAATCCAGTCACTGCTTGAATACAACTATGAGCCAAGACCTATGCGTGCTTGCATCACATTAGAGGAAGAAATAGTATGTTTCCAACCCTTTATAGCTCACACATAACTATGACAATCATAACTCACATCCTTACCAATAATTCTAATATACGACAACAATCATTGGTTATAATAAAAGAAATAAAGTGTTGAATATTTAACCCCTAAAACTTATCACTTCAAATATCAACAATTGTATAGAGAAGAAGGATCACCATACAAAATAGGATTATAATGAAACATGTAACTTAAAGACAAAATATTTTTCCACATCTGACCTTAAATGGAAAAGATAATTCCAGATTTTTTGTTCCAATAACCATTTTTTGTGGGAGTTCAAAAGTTGCAAATATTAGAATATGTCACTTGTAAGATTTGATGACGAAAATTGATAAAGAAAACGTCCAACTTAAAGGTATTTCAAGTGGAAAATCATTTTCTTTTCATTTTAGAGGAAGCCAAAAAACATATTTATCGAAATGATTCATGACGAATTTTCAGTAGCCTGTGTATAAATCAATAGAACAAAAGTAAAACACTTGCTACCAAAACACTTGTGTAACGGTGACCGGAGGAAAATTTTTGAAAACTGATATAATATCACTTTGGCACATATAATTTGTACTTAAATTAAGCTGTTATTATTTTCAAATGCATAGATTTTGTCATTTGATTTTTCTATACGGAGATATGAAAAAATTGGCGATGCTTAAGTCTTACATGTATTATGTGTACTAGTATTGGTACTCTTATGTGTACTTTTACATGTGTACTCTTATATCCATTATGTGTACTGTTATTGGTAAAGTTTGAAGGATCAAGTTTTGTTCCAATCAATTATTTAGAGGATACAGCATCAAAAGGAGCTGGTAAGAAACAATTTTGGGGGTGATTGATTATGGGAATCCTTTTGATGTTGAACATTATAACTGTTTTTAATCTTTAGTTCTATTTATTTCATTTTGGAAATTCAAATTCACCATGTATGTGCAGTTTGTTTGAAACAAAATTAGTGTATCGTATGCCTAATGCAACCTTTTGACACAAAACCATCTCAGCAAATTCAGAACAACTGTATATATTATTCTAATTTTGAACAAAAAAAATCACCAAATTTAGAGCATACATGAAGGACAAACATTACTAATACTCCATAAATCAAAACACTAGCAGCAAATAGGAAGAGAGACGAGGGCCACTGGAGGAGGCAGGGAGCCATCACCGAATGCCAGGATTAAAGGTTTCCAGCCTTGAAAGAGATAGACACGGGGAAAGGGAAGGAGACAGAAGAGAGGCGATAATGGAGCAAAGCCTACGATTTCTGCTCTTCTCTCCAAGTCACCAGCGAATATGCTGATTCTGATATTGCTGCCGGGTGAGGCTGCCACCACCAAAGATGCTAACCTTCTCCGAAGCCTCCCTCAATGAATCGACTTCCAGAAGCGGGCATCGAATATGGCCTTCACCCCAATAATATCAGTGCTCATGCAGTCATTTGATGTGTCTGGATGCTGCATAGCTTTGACAACATTCAACTTGAACTCATCCTCATTGACTCTCAGGGTTAATTCCCCTTTTTGGACGTCAATGAGGGTCCGTCCAGTTGCTAGGAAAGGTCTTCCTAGAATGAGAGTTGCACTCTTGTGCTCCTCCATTTCCAGCACTACAAAGTCAGTGGGAAAGGCAAATGGCCCAACCTTGACAATCATGTCCTCAATTATGCCTGATGGGTATTTAATGGAGCCATCAGCAAGTTGGAGACATATCCTGGTTGGTTTGACTTCTTCAGTCAAGCCAAGCTTTCTGATAGTGGATGCAGGTATTATGTTGATACTTGCCCCAAGATCACATAGAGCTTTCTTGGTACAAGTACCCTCTAATGTGCATGGTATCAAAAAGCTTCCAGGATCTTTAAGCTTCTCTGATAAGCTCTTTAATATGACTGCACTACATTCTTCATTGAGAAAAACTTTTTCAGTTTCTCTCCAATCCTTCTTATGACTTAAGATCTCTTTCATGAACTTAGCATAAGAAGGTATTTGCTCAAGTGCCTCTGCAAACGGAATCTTTATTTCAAGAGTCCTTAGATAGTCTGCAAAGCGGGCAAATTGCTTATCCTGTTCCGCTTGGCGAAGTTTCTGAGGATAAGGCATCTTGGCTTTATATTCTTCAACCTTAGTTGCTGCAGGTTTATTTCCTACAGAAGTGGTTGGAGAAGCCTGCTTAAGGGGGTTGTTATCAGCACTTGCAAGTGTCTGACCCCTTTGTGGCATTTGAACGCCAGGATTGGGTGCTTTTTGGGCGTTTAACGCCAGATTGCAACCCTTTTCTGGCGTTTGAACGCCAGAAGTGGCTACCCATTGGGCGTTTAACGCCACTTTCTTACCCTTTTCTGGCGTTTGAACACCAGAATCATTCCTCTCTGGGCTCTTACTGTCCTCAGAGGGATTTTGGGTAGTTGGTTGGTCATCCTCTGTCAGTTGTTCCTTTCTTAGCTTTCTGCTGCTTTGAGTTGATACATTCAATGTCTTCCCACTCCTTAATTTAACAGCTTGGCATTCTTCTGTTATCTGTTTAGATAGTTGCTGTCTTGTCTGATTCAATTGTGCTTCCATATTCTTGTTAGCATTTTTAGTGTCTTGGAGCATCTCTTTAAATTCTGCTAATTGTTTTGTCATAAGGAGTAATTGCTGATTAAGCTCAACCATCTGTTCTTGAGGGTTAGGATCAGTAGTTACTGCCATAGCTTCTTCTTTTATAGAGGACTCACTGCTTGAGTATAAATGTTGATTTCTAGCAACAGTATCTATAAGCTCTTGAGCCTCTTCAATTGTCTTCCTCATATGTATAGATCCACCAGCTGAGTGGTCTAGAGACATCTGAGCTTTTTCTGTAAGCCCATAGTAGAAGATGTCTAACTGCACCCACTCTGAAAACATTTCAGAGGGGCATTTTCTTATCATACCTCTATACCTCTCCCAGGCATTATAAATAGATTCATTATCCTCTTGTTTAAAGCCTTGGATGTCCAGCCTTAGCTGTGTCATCCTTTTTGGAGGGTAAAATTGATTCAGGAATTTGTCTGATAACTGTCTCCATGTTTTTATGCTTGCTGTAGGTTGGTTATTCAACCACCTATTGGCTTGATCTTTTACAGCAAATAGAAACAGTAATAGTCTGTAGACATCCTGATCCACCTCTTTATCATGTACTGTGTCAGCAATTTGTAAGAATTGTGCCAGAAACTCAGTAGGTTCTTCCTGTGGAAGACCGGAATACTGGCAATTTTGCTGCACCATGATAATGAGTTGAGGATTTAGCTCAAAGCTGCTTGCTTTAATGGGAGGTATACAGATGCTACTCCCATATGCAGCTGTAATGGGGTTAGCATATGACCCCAGAGTCCTTCTGGACTGCTCAATTCCACTTAGGTCCATGATGGAGAAAGGGAATATGATATGGATTCACAAGTACAGTAAAATTGTTTTTTTTTAAATAACCGAAAATAATGAAATAAAATAAATGGAAAATAAAATAAGATTTCGAAAAATAAAATCAAAGCAAATTGAAAACTAAATTAATTAATTAATTAAAAAGATTTTGGAATTAGCAATTAAAAAGATATGATTGAGAATTATTTTGAAAAAGATATGATTGAGAAGATATGATTGCAAATAAAAATGATTGAAAAGATATGATTGAAAATCTTTGACTAATTTAATGCAAAATTTCGAAAATTATGAGTAAAACAAGGAAAAGATATTTTTTTATTTTTAAATTTTAATGAGGAAAGAGAAAAACAACAGAACGACACTAAACTTAGAAATTTTAGATCAAAACAAAGAGAACAGACAAGAAAACTTTGAATGTCAAGATGAACACCAAGAACAAATTTTTGAAAAAGTTTTAAGTGAATAAAAGCACAAAAGACACCAAACTTAAAATTTTTAGAAAATCAAACACAAATTTTTGAAAACTTAAAGGAAAACACAAAGAAGACACCAAACTTAAAATATAAAACTAAACTCAAATAAAAGACTCTAAACCAACAAAAATAAAACAGTCCTAATCTAAGCAACAAGATAAACCGTCAGTTGTCCAAACTCAAAACAATCCCCGGCAACGGCGCCAAAAACTTGGTGCACGAAATTGCAATCACACTTTTGCAATTCCGCACAACTAACCAGCAAGTGCACTGGGTCGTCCAAGTAATACCTTACGTGAGTAAGGGTCGATCCCACGAAGATTGTCGGCTTGAAGCAAGCTATGGTTATCTTGTAACTCTTAGTCAGGGTATCAATAATTATCAGGGTTGATTGTAAAAAGCAAAAGAACATGAAATCAGTTCTTGTTTTGCAGTAATGGGGAACAGGTTGAGGTTTTGGAGATGCTCTATCTTCTGAATCTCTGATTTCCTACTGTCTTCTTCTTCAAGCACGCAAGGCCCTTTCCATGGCAAGCTGTATGTAGGGTTTCACCGTTGTCAATGGCTACCTTCCATCCTCTCAGTGAAAATGTTCAACGCGCTCTGTCACAGCACGGCTAATCATCTGTCGGTTCTCAATCGGGTTGCAATAGAATCCAGTGATTCTTTTGCGTCTGTCACTAACGCCCAGCCCTCAGGAGTTTGAAGCTCGTCACAGTCATTCAATCCTTGAATCCTACTCAGAATACCACAGACAAGGTTTAGACCTTCCGGATTCTCTTCAATGCCGCCATCAATTCTAGCTTATACCACGAAGATTCTAATTAAGGAATCTAAGAGATATCTACTCAATCTAAGGTAGAACGGAGGTGGTTGTCAGGCACACGTTCATAGTTGAGAATGATGATGAGTGTCACGGATCATCACATTCATCAGGTTTAGGAACAAGTGATATCTTAGAATGGAAGCAAGCATGATTGAATGAAAAACAGTAGTAATTGCATTAATCCATCAAGACACAGCAGACCTCCTCACCCCCAACCATGGGGTTTAGAGACTCATGCCGTAGAAGATACAATGAGAAACGTGTAAAGTGTCATGAGGTACAGATACAATGTCAAAAGATCCTATTAATAGTGAACTAGTAACCTAGGGTATACAGAAATGAGTAAATGACGTAAAAATCCACTTCTGGGTCCACTTAGTGTGTGCTTGGGCTGAGCATTGAAGCTTTCATGTGTAGAGACTTTTTCTGGAGTTAAACGCCAGCTTTTATGCCAGTTTGGGCGTTTAACTCCAATTTTTATGCCAGTTCCAGCGTTAAACGCTGGGAATTCTGAAGCTGATTTTCAACGCCGGTTTGGGCCATCAAATCTCGGGAAAAGTATGGACTATTATACATTGCAGGATGTCTACTTTCCAACGCGGTTGAGAGCGCGCCAATTGGGCTTCTGTAGCTCTAGAAAATCCACTTCGGGTGCAGGGAGGTCAGAATCCAACAGCATCTGCAGTCCTTTTCAGCCTCTGAATCAGATTTTTGCTCAGGACCCTCAATTTCAGCCAGAAAATACCTGAAATCACAGAAAAACACACAAACTCATAGTAAAGTCCAGAAAAGTGAATTTTAACTAAAAACTAATAAAAATATAATAAAAACTAACTAAAATATACTAAAAGCATACTAAAAACAATGCCAAAAAGCGTATAAATTATCCGCTCATCACAACACCAAACTTAAATTGTTGCTTGTCCCCAAGCAAATGAAAATCAAAATAGAATAAAAAGAAGGGAATATACGATAGACTCCAAAATATCAAAGAAACTTAGCTCCAATTAGATGAGCGGGACTAGTAGCTTTTTGCTTCTGAACAGTTTTGGCATCTCACTTCATCTTTTGAAGTTTAGAATGATTGGCATCCATAGGAACTCAGAACTTAGATAGTGTTATTGATTCTCCTTGTGAAGTATGATGATTCTTGAACATAGCTACTTTATGAGTCTTGGCTGTGGCCTAAAGCACTCTATCTTCCAGTATTACCACCGGATACATACATGACACAGACACATAATTGGGTGAACCTTTTCATATTGTGACTCAGCTTTGCTAGAGTCCCCAATTAGAGGTGTCCAGGGTTCTTAAGCACACTCTTTTTGCCTTGGATCACAACTTTATTTCTTTTTCTCTTTCTTTTCTTTTCGTTTTTTTTTTAATCACTGCTTTTTCTTGCTTCAAGAATCAATTTGATGATTTTTCAGATCCTCAATAACAGTTCTCTTTTTCCTCTTTCTTTCAAGAGCTAACAATTTTAACATTCTTTAAAACAACAAATTCAAAAGACATATGCACTGTTCAAGCATTCATTCAGAAAACAAAAAGCATTGTCCCCACATCAAACTAATTCAACTAGTTTCAAAGATGAATTCGAAATCCTGTACTTCTTGTTCTTTTGTGATTAAAGCATTTTTCATTTAAGAGAGGTTATGGATTCATAGGACATTCATAGCTTTAAGACATGAACTTTAAATTTTATTAATCATGAATTAAGAATAAGACTCAAAAATAGATATAAGATAAGACTAATAGAAATAGAAAACAAAAATTTAAATAGGCTCCTAATGATATAGGTTATCACAGAGTTAGGACTCAACAACCTTGATTTTGAGAAGTGGATGCTCCCTCAACTTGAGAGGAGAGCTTTTGGCGTTTCAACTCTTGAAGTTCACGCCCCTGCTTCTCTTGTTCCTTCAGCAATTTACAGAGCATGCAGTTCTGATTCTGCTGTTCTTCCTTAAGTTGCTCCATAGTTTCTTGCAACTTGGTAATAGATGCTTCTAGGCTGGCCCAGTAGTCAATTTCAGGAAATTCAGGGAGGAACTCCTGCGCCCTCTTTTTGATAGAGTTGTCTTGCATTTGTCCTTCCATTGACTTCTTGGTGATTGGATGTTCAATGGGTATAAATTCATCTACTCCCATCTTCACCCCCGCCTCTTTACAGAGCAAGGAGATCAAACTTGGGTAGGCCAGTTTGGCTTCAGTGGAATTCTTATTTGCAATTGTGTAGATCTCACAAGAAATCAGATGATGAACCTCCACTTCTTTTCCAAGCATAATACAATGAATCATCACTGCTCTCTTGATAGTGACCTCAGAACGGTTGCTAGTGGGCAATATGGAACGCCCAATAAAATCTAGCCAGCCTCTTGCAATTGGTTTGAGGTCTCCCCTCTTGAGTTGGTTTGGGACACCTTTTGAATTGGTTATCCACTTAGTTCCAGGGAGGCAAATGTCCTCTAGAACTTGATCCAACCCCTTATCTGCTCTCACCATTCTCCTATTAAAGGATTCAGGATCATCTTGCAGTTGAGGCAATTTGAAGACCTCTCTTATTTTGTCCAGATGGAAGTAGATAACTTTCCCTCTGACCATGGTTCTGTAAGTATGGAAAGCAGTTCCAGTCATTCTCTACTTATCTGTCAGCCACAGATTTGAGTAGAATTCTTGAACCATATTTCTTCCAACCTTTATCTCAGGATTGGTTAGAACTTCCCATCCTCTGTTTCGAATTTGCTCTTGGATCCTCGGATATTCATCTTCTTTCAGATCGAATTTGACTTCCGGGATCACTGACCTCAGACCCATTATTTTGTGATAATGGTCTTCATGTTCTTTGGTTAAGAACTTCTCTTGATTCCAAAGATTCTTTGGATTATTCTCTTTCTTTCCTCTTAAATTGGTTTATTTTCCCTTAGGAGCCATGATCTTGATGAATCTTGGCTTAGTGATCACGGAAAAGCACACCAAACTTAGAGGTTTGCTTGTCCTCAATCAAAAGAAAGGAAAGAGGGGAGAGAGGAGGAGAGCAAATTCGAATGGTGTGGGGAAATAGGGTGGCCGAACGTGTTTAAATAGGAGAGGAGGAGAGATTTTCGAAAATTTGAGGGAGATTTGAGAAGATATGGAAAAAATTTGAGGAGATAATTGAGTTTTTGAAAGAGCTTAGGAAAGGATTTGAAATAGATTTGAAGAAGATTTTAATTTTTGAGATTGGAAGGTGAATGATGAAAGTTTGTAATGTGTTTATGCAGAAAAATATGAATCAAAACAAGAAAGTTTGAAAAAATTTGAAGTGGGAAACAAAATCTCCTCACCCTGCCTTTCTGGCGTTAAACGCCCAGAATGGTATCCATTATGGCGTTTAACGCCCATTTGTTGGCCAATTTGGGCGTTTTGCTAAACACCCAGGATGCTGCACACCTGGCGTTAAACGCCCAGAATGGTGCCCATTCTGGCGTTTAACGCCCAAAATGGTACCCTTACTGGCGTTAAACGCCCAGAATGATGCCCATTCTGGCGTTTAACGCCCAAAGTACCCCTTACTGGCGTTTTTTCGCCAGCAAGCTCTTTTTCTCTGCTTTTTGCACTGAATCCTTCTGTAACTCTGTGAATTCCTTCAATTTTGATAATTGCCTTTGTAGAAACAAAACATGTAACCTCCTAATGACTGGGTTGCCTCCCAGCAAGCGCTTCTTTATTGTCTTTAGCTGGACCTTCACTGAGGATTATTCCAGCCTCAGTTTTGAGCATTCCTGCTTAAAATTGCTTTCAAGATAATGCTTGATCCTCTGTCCATTAAAAATGAACTTTTTGTCTGAATCAGTATCCTGAAGCTCAACATATCCATATGGTGACACTCCTGTAATCACATACGGACCCCTCCACCGGGATTTAAGTTTTCCTGGGAACAATCTGAGCCTAGAGTTGAAGAGCAGAACTTTTTGTCCTGGCTCAAAGACTCTGGATGACAACTTCTTGTCATGTCACTTCTTTGCCTTTTCCTTATAAATCTTTGCATTTTCAAAGGCACTGAGTCTAAATTCATCTAGCTCATTTAGCTGGAGTAATCTCTTTTCACCAGCTAACTTAGCATCCAGGTTTAGGAATCTGGTTGCCCAGCAGGCTTTATGTTCCAGTTCCACGGGCAGATGACAGGCCTTGCCATACACAAGTTGGTATGGTGAGGTTCCTATTGGAGTCTTGAATGCTGTTCTGTATGCCCACAGAGCATCATCCAAGCTCTTTGCCCAATCCTTTCTTCGGGCTATTACAGTCCGTTCTAGGATTCTTTTTAGCTCTCTGTTAGAAACTTCAGCTTGCCCATTTGTCTGTGGATGATACGGGGTTGCCACTTTGTGGCTAATTCCATATCGGACCATAGCAGAGTAAAGCTGTTTATTGAAGAAATGAGTACCCCCATCACTGATTATGACTCTGGGAACACCGAATCTGCTGAAGATGTGTTTCTGGAGGAATTTCATCACGGTTTTAGTATCATTAGTGGGTGTAGCAATTGCTTCTACCCATTTAGATACATAGTCCACTGCCACCAGAATGTAAGTGTTTGAGTATGATGGTGGGAATGGACCCATAAAGTCAATTCCCCATACATCAAACAACTCAATCTCTAAGATCCCTTGTTGAGGCATGGCGTATCCGTGAGGCAAGTTACCAGCTCTTTGGCAGCTGTCACAGTTACGCACAAACTCTCGGGCATCTCTATAGAGAGTAGGCCAGTAGAAGCCACATTGGAGGACCTTAGTGGCTGTTCGCTCACTTCCAAAATGTCCCCCATACTGTGATCCATGGCAATGCCACAGGATCCTTTGTGCTTCTTCTCTGGGTACACATCTGCGGATCATTCCGTCTGCACATCTCTTAAAAAGATATGGCTCATCCCATAGGTAGTACTTGGCATCTGAAATTAATTTCTTTCTTTGCACTCTGCTGTACTCCTGTGGTATGAACCTCACAGCTTTATAATTTGCAATATCTGCAAACCATGGAGCTTCCTGAATGGCAAAGAGTTGCTCATCTGGGAAAGTCTCAGAGATCTCAGTAGAAGGGAGGGACGCCCCAGCTACTGGTTCTATTCAGGACAGATGATCAGCTACTTGGTTCTCTGTCCCTTTTCTGTCTCTTATTTCTATATCAAACTCTTGCAGAAGCAACACCCATCTTATAAGCCTGGGTTTTGAATCCTGCTTTGTGAGTAAGTACTTAAGAGCAGCATGATCAATGTACACAATCACCTTTGATTCAACTAGATAGGATATAAACTTGTCAATGGCATAGACCACTGCAAGTAACTCTTTTTCTGTGGTTGTGTAATTCTTCTGTGCATCATTTAGAACACGGCTAGCATAATAAATGACGTGCAGAAGCTTGTTATGCCTCTGTCCCAACACTACACCAATGGCATGGTCACTGGCATCACACATTAGTTCGAATGGCAATGTCCAGTCTGGTGCAGAGATGACTGGTGCTGTGACTAGCTTGGCTTTCAGGGTCTCAAATGCCTGCAGACACTGTGTGTCAAACACAAATGGTGTGTCAGCAGCTAGCAGGTTGCTCAAAGGTTTTGCAATTTTTGAAAAATCCTTTATAAACCTCCTGTAGAATCCTGCATGCCCCAGAAAGCTTCTGATTGCCTTAACATTGGCAGGTGGTGGTAATTTTTCAATTACCTCTACTTTTGCCTTATCCACCTCTATTCCCCTGCTTGAAATTTTGTGTCCAAGGACAATTCCTTCAATCACCATAAAGTGACATTTCTCCCAATTTAAAACCAGGTTAGTCTCTTGGCACCTTTTCAGGACAAGTGCTAGGTGGTTAAGACAGGAACTGAATGAGTCTCCATATACTGAAAAGTCATCCATGAAGACTTCCAGAAATTTCTCTACCATATCTGAGAAGATAGAGAGCATGCACCTCTGAAAGGTTGCAGGTGCATTGCACAGACCAAAAGACATCCTTCTGTAGGCAAATACTCCAGAAGGACATGTAAATGCTGTTTTCTCTTGGTCCTGAGGATCTACTGCAATTTGGTTGTAACCTGAGTAGCCGTCCAAAAAGTAGTAGTATTCATGACCTACTAGTCTTTCTAGCATCTGGTCTATGAAAGGTAAAGGAAAATGATCCTTTCTGGTGACTGTATTGAGCCTTCTGTAGTCAATACACATGCGCCACCCTGTAACTGTTCTTGTAGGAACTAGTTCATTCTTTTCATTATGAACCACTGTCATGCCTCCCTTCATAGGGACAACGTGGACAGGGCTCACCCATTGGCTATCAGAAATAGGATAAATAATCCCAACCTCTAGTAACTTAGTGACCTCTTTCTGCACCACCTCCTTCATGGCTGGATTTAGCCGCCTTTGTGGTTGAACCACTGGCTTAGCATCATCCTCCAATAGGATCTTGTGCATGCATCTTGCTGGGCTAATGCCCTTAAGATCACTTATGGACCACCCAAGAGCTGTCTTGTGTGTCCTTAGCACTTGAATTAGTGCTTCCTCTTCCTGTGGATTTAGAGCAGAGCTTATGATCACTGGAAAAATGTCACCTTCTCCCAGAAATGCATATTTCAAGGATGGTGGTAGTGGCTTGAGCTCTGGTTTAGGAGGCTTATCTTCTTCCTGAGGAATTTTCAGAATTTCTTTTATTTCCTTTAGTTCCTCCAGATCAGGCTGAACATCTTTAAAGATGTCATCTAACTCTGATGCAAGACTTTCAGTCATATTGACCTCCTCCACCAAAGAGTCAATAATATCAGTGCTCATGCAGTCATTTGATATGTCTGGATGCTGCATAGCTTTGACAACATTCAACTTGAACTCATCCTCATTGACTCTCAGGGTTAATTCCCCTTTTTGGACGTCAATGAGGGTCCGTCCAGTTGCTAAGAAAGGTCTTCCTAGAATGAGAGTTGCACTCTTGTGCTCCTCCATTTCCAGCACTACAAAGTCAGTGGGAAAGGCAAATGGCCCAACCTTGACAATCATGTCCTCAATTATGCCTGATGGGTATTTAATGGAGCCATCAGCAAGTTGGAGACATATCCTGGTTGGTTTGACTTCTTCAGTCAAGCCAAGCTTTCTGATAGTGGATGCAGGTATTAGGTTGATACTTGCCCCAAGATCACATAGAGCTTTTTTGGTACAAGTACCCTCTAATGTGCATTGTATCATAAAGCTTCCAGGATCTTTAAGCTTCTCTCGTAAGCTCTTTAATATGACTGCACTGCATTCTTCAGTGAGAAAAACTTTTTCAGTTTCTCTCCAATCATTCTTATGACTTAAGATCTCTTTCATGAACTTAGCATAAGAAGGTATTTGCTCAAGTGCCTCTGCAAACGGAATCTTTATTTCAAGAGTCCTTAGATAGTCTGCAAAGCGGGCAAATTGCTTATCCTGTTCCGCTTGATGGAGTTTCTGAGGATAAGGCATCTTGGCTTTATATTCTTCAACCTTAATTGCTGCAGGTTTATTTCCTACAGAAGTGGTTGGAGAAGCCTGCTTAAGGGGGTTGTTATCAGCACTTGCAAGTGTTTGACCCCTTTGTGGCGTTTGAACGCCAGGATTGGGTGCTTTTTGGGCGTTTAACGCCAGATTGCAACCCTTTTCTGGCGTTTGAACGCCAGAAGTGGCTACCCATTGGGCGTTTAACGCCACTTTCTTACCCTTTTCTAGCGTTTGAACGCCATAATCATTCCTCTCTGGGCTCTTACTGTCCTCAAAGGGATTTAGGGTAGTTGGTTGGTCATCCTCTGATAGTTGTTCCTTTCTTAGCTTTCTGCTGCTTTGAGTTGATACATTCAATGTCTTCCCACTCCTTAATTTAACAGCTTGGCATTCTTCTGTTATCTGTTTAAATAGTTGCTGTCTTGTCTGATTCAATTGTGCTTCCATATTCTTGTTAGCAATTTTAGTTTCTTGGAGCATCTCTTTAAATTCTGCTAACTGTTTTGTCATTAGGTGTAATTGCTGATTAAGCTCAACCATCTGTTCTTGAGGATTAGGATCAGTGGCTACTGCCATAACTTCTTCTTTTGTAGAGAACTCATTGCTAGAGTACAAATATTGATTTCTAGCAACAGTATCTATAAGCTCTTGAGCCTCTTCAATCGTCTTCCTCATATGTATAGATCCACCAGATGAGTGGTCTAGAGACATCTGAGCTTTTTCTGTAAGCCCATAGTAGAAGATGTCTAACTGTACCCACTCTGAAAACATTTCAGAGGGGCATTTTCTTATCATACCTCTATACCTCTCCCAAGCATTATAAAGGATTTCATTATCCTCTTGTTTAAAGCCTTGGATGTCCAGCCTTAGCTGTGTCATCCTTTTTGGAGGGTAAAATTGATTCAGGAATTTGTCTGATAACTGTTTCCATGTCTTTATGCTTGCTGTAGGTTGGTTATTCAACCACCTCTTAGCTTGATCTTTTACAGCAAATGGAAACAGTAATAGTCTGTAGACATCCTGATCCACCTCTTTATCACGTACTGTGTCAGCAATTTGTAAGAACTGTGCCAGAAACTCAATAGGTTCTTCCTGTGGAAGACCGGAATACTGGCAATTTTGCTGCACCATGATAATGAGTTGAGGATTTAACTCAAAGTTGCTTGCTTTGATGGGAGGAATACAGATGCTACTCCCATATGCAGCTGTAATGGGGTTAGCATATGACCCCAGAGTCCTTCTGGACTGTTCAATTCCACTTAGGTCCATGATGGAGAAAGGGAATATGATATGAATTCACAAGCAAAGTAAAATATAATTTTTTTTTTGAATTGACCGAAAAAATAAAATAAAACAAAAGGAAAACAAAATAAATTTCAAAAACTAAAAGAAAATGAGATCAAAGCAAATTGAAAACTAAATCAATTAATTAGTTAAAAAGATTTTGGAATTATCAATAGAAAAGATATGATTGAAAATTATTTTGAAAGAGATTTGATTTTTGAAATTAGGAAAGAGAAAAACAACAAAATGACACCAAACTTAAAATTTTTAGAAAATCAAACACAAATTTTCGAAAATTTTAAAGGTAAAACACAAAGAAGACACCAAACTTAGAATTTTTAAAGAACAAGAAAGGACTAAGAACATGCAAATTCGAAAAAAATTAAAAGAAAACAAAAGCATGCAATTGACACCAAACTTAAAATATGAAACTAGACTCAAATAAAAGACTCTAAACCAACAAAAATAAAACAGTCCTAATCTAAGCAACAAGATAAGTCGTCAGTTGTCCAAACTCGAACAATCCCCGGCAACGGCGCCAAAAACTTGGTGCACGAAATTGCAATCACACTTTTACAATTCCGCACAACTAACCAGCAAGTGCACTGGGTCGTCCAAGTAATACCTTACGTGAGTAAGGGTCGATCCCACGGAGATTGTCGGCTTGAAGCAAGCTATGGTTATCTTGTAACTCTTAGTCAGGATATCAATAATTATCAGGGTTGATTGTAAAAAGCAAAAGAACATGAAATAAGTACTTGTTTTGCAGTAATGGTGAACAGGTTGAGGTTTTGGAGATGCTCTCTTCTGAACCTCTGCTTTCCTACTATCTTCTTCTTCAAGCACGCAAGGCTCCTTCCATGGCAAGCTGTGTGTAGGGTTTCACCGTTGTCAATGGCTACCTCCCATCCTCTCAGTGAAAATGTTCTACGCGCTCTGTCACAGCACGACTAATCATCTGTCGGTTCTCAATCAGGTTGGAATAGAATCCAGTGATTCTTTTGCGTCTGTCACTAACGCCCAGCCCTCAGGAGTTTGAAGCTCGTCACAGTCATTCAATCCTAGAATCCTACTCAGAATACCACAGACAAGGTTTAGACCTTCCGGATTCTCTTGAATGCCGCCATCAATTCTAGCTTATACCACGAAGATTCTGATTAAGGAATCCAAGAGATATTCACTCAATCTAAAGTAGAACGGAGGTGGTTGTCAGGCACACGTTCATAGGTGAGAATGATGAGTGTCGCGGATCATCACATTCATCAGGTTTAGGAACAAGTGATATCTTAGAATGGAAGCAAGCATGATTGAATGAAAAACAGTAGTAGTTGTATTAATCCATCAAGACACAGCAGAGCTCCTCACCCCCAACCATGGGGTTTAGAGACTCATGCTGTAGAAGATACAATGAGAAACGTGTAAAGTGTCATGAGGTACAGATACAATGTCAAAAGATCCAATTAATAGTGAACTAGTAACCTAGGGTATACAGAAATGAGTAAATGACATAAAAATCCACTTCTGGGTCCACTTAGTGTGTGCTTGGGCTGAGCATTGAAGCTTTCATGTGTAGAGACTTTTTCTGGAGTTAAACGCCAGCTTTTATGCCAGTTTGGGCGTTTAACTCCAATTTTTATGCCAGTTCCAGCGTTAAACGCTAAGAATTCTGAAACTGATTTGCAACGCCACTTTGGGCCATCAAATCTCAGGCAAAGTATGGACTATTATACATTGCTGGAAAGCCCAAGATGTCTACTTTCCAACGCCGTTAAGAACGCGCCAATTGGGCTTCTGTAGCTCTAGAAAATCTACTTCGAGTGCAGGGAGGTCAGAATCCAACAGCATCTGCAGTCCTTTTCAGCCTCTGAATCAGATTTTTACTCAGGACCCTCAATTTCAGACAGAAAATACCTGAAATCACAGAAAAACACACAAACTCATAGTAAAGTCCAGAAGAGTGAATTTTAACTAAAAACTAATAAAAATATAATAAAAACTAACAAAAATATACTAAAGGCATACTAAAAACAATGCCAAAAAGCGTATAAATTATCCGCTCATCAACAAACATTACTAATACTCCATAAATCAGAACACTAGCAGCAAATAGGAAGAGAGACGAGGGCCACTGGAGGAGGCAGGGAGCCAGCACCGAATGCCAGGATTCAGGGTTTCCAGCCTTGAAAGAGATAGACACGGGGAAAGGGAAGGAGACAGAGGAGAGGCGATAATGGAGCAAAGCCTACGATTTTTGCTCTTCTCTCCAAGTCGCCAGCGAATATGCTGATTCTGATATTGCTGCCGGGTGAGGCTGCCACCACCAAAGACGCTAACCTTCTCTGAAGCCTCCCTCAATGAATCGACTTCCAGAAGCGGGCATCGAATATGGCCTTCACCCCACCTCCCGTAACTGAGCTCCCAACTCAAGATAGAACCCTAATTTCCCCCAAATTCTTTGAATGTTTGTTCACACAGCTCATACATTTGGAAATTTTTTAATTTTACCATTCAATTTCTGTTTCTATTCTCCCTATCTTTCAATAATGCCAATGTATGACATTCAAAAAAATCCAACTAAATATTATTCCCATGATTCACTGATTCAGTTGTTAATTATCATGGTTAGCGTTGTAAACATTTACCGTGACTCCATTAGCGACTTCACCGTGTGTCAACACAGTCAACGGATGTGGTCTTCTACCTCTTTCAGACCAGGTGTCGTTCAAAGATTGGCTCTTTCTCCTTAGCCACCTTAGCCACAGATTCTCTACATTCACCACAGACGTCACCATTATACTTTCAAGTTTTATGTTTTGGTTATCAAGAAAATATTATCTAGTGGTCAATATCAAGTCTTTCAAAGAGACAACAGGCTTTTGACTTTTAACTATTCCCAAAGAATAGGAAGTAATACTACAAAAAAATGTTGATCACGATTCAATCTAGTAAATCTACTAAACCAATACTAATTAATGCTTATTTGAACGTCATGTAGCTTCTGAGAAAAAAAGAGTTATCAAAATTCCTTTTGTATATGTTTAGATAATTTTCTGATAAAAATAGAGAAATTCGTAGTCTACTAGAGAAACCCATGAAACATACAAGCACAAAAGGCATTAGTCATAAAATTTCTATAGCTTTATTAAGTTAATAAGAGCTTAACTGCTAGCATGATCATGAGGATATCTTTAACTTATCTGTTCACTCAATAGTGTCTTCAGATTTTTTGAATTTTTTCACTGATTTTCCCAAGACATCTAAAACAGCAGCATGCTATTTGATGTTACCATGATAATGCAAAAACATGAGAAAAAATAAATCATTAGCTTTCTGATGTCTGAAAATATGTGATGCTTGGTAAATAAAACTGAAATAGTAGATGCTAAAATTTAAATTATGGATATGAATGCACGTAAGCATGATGAGGATGCTAACTAACAGTAGCACCTATGAATAAATGCAAAACTATATGTAAATCTCATCCATGTGACCACATACTACCACCCACATTCTAAAATTACTGATCCTAGGAATGACATATATTTAAAAGAAAGTAAAGTAAAGAAGAAAAACAAAAGCAAAATGGATGCGGTTGACTTTGAAGAGCATCAACTATAATTCAAACTAAAAGGAGGAGGAAGAATAATATATCTACAAGTAAAAACTTGACAAAATTCTAAAAATAGCATAATACAATATAGCATGAGCAGATAAGTTCCCAAACATAATAGCAATGACAATGCATTTTGTTTCAGCATATCTGCTTTAAGCTTTTTTTCGATGATTAGCATCATTAGAGCTAATGTCCAACTCCACATCACATGTAGATAATGTTGTTTAGCATCAACCAAGCCCCCAATGAAAAAAGAAAAAACTAAGCAAAAAGATTCCATTACCTTCCTCTAGTGATAGCTGAATTGATCTCTTCTCTAGCTCTATCTCATGTCTACTAAGTTCCACAGAGGAAAGTGATCGAAGAACTCTTAAAGGATATTGTCAACCATCCACAAATTCATTAATTTAATAACAAAGTAGTTAAGGGATTATTTTATGGTTTATGGACATACTTAGGATATATTCCTCTTGGTCAGAATGGTCTAGTTTCCTTAAAAACATCTGCAATTGTTGGTATTGCTCCTCCCAATGCACACTTTTCAATCCCTTTGGATTACCACTGGCAGAGCCAGAAGAAGCTATCATATAATTCGACTCAACCGGTGATAGCCTCAGGGGAGATTTCCCAAGAGAAATAGGAACAGAAGGCTTTCTGGATGAGCTCATTGAGGAAGTCATTGGAAAAGGTGCAAATGTTGGAAAACATGAAACCTTTGGCACCTTTATCAGAGGCTTTATTTGAGCAGTCTCCTGTTCACAACAAAGCTGGCTCAAATACCGACAATAAGCATTAATACTTGGATTTTCGCAAGCAATGCTCTTGCCCAATTCTGCCTCTGATTTTCTGTGAGCATACAAAAGATGTCCATTTGCAGCATTATTTCCAATAGATTGTTGAATAAGGTGATTCACTGAGAAATGAGGCAAGAGTCTCTTGGAGCCAAAAACATTATTAGAATCAGGACCAACATCTTTATCCTTCAACAATGAACAGCTTACAAAGGTCAGCTTTTTCATTTTATCATCACTCTGTAGATCTCTCAGAGATGTCTTCCTTACGGCAACATCCAGCTGGTTATCACAATTAGGCAAGTCCATTTTAGAATTGCTCAGACCATACTCACAAAATTGGAACATATACTTTGTTAAACCATCTCCTGTTGGAATTTTAAAAAATAAATAAAATAAATATTTTATTTACCAAAATATGTAATTTGTAGTAATTTTACGAAAATGCACCTTTTCTCGTTTACAATGTAAACAAAATAAGATTGCACGTATCTCGTTTACAGTACGAAAGGGCGTGGTCGTATCACGTTTATAATATAAACGAGATAAGAGTAAATGCGGCCTATATTTACAATTCATTTACAGCGCCATTTGGAGTTGGTTTTCGTCCATTTCTTCGAATTTTCTCCAACTTCTATCCTCTTCTGACTATATTATCGACTCACTAAGCGAGCATGGCGCACGCAGATGCACATGATCCAGACATCAACCATCTAAACGCGACAGGGCGCATTGCAGGGGTAGCCGACTTCGAAGTTAGTGTTGTTGTCTTTGTGTTTATGTTAGAGCATGTATGAGTGAAGCCATAGTTATGGTATTTTTATAGAACTAGTGTACATGACATGTTAGTTGGATGAATGTATTATTAAGAAGGATTGATAGAGTTTGTTTTTAGTAATTTAAGTTTATTTATTAATTTGATGTTTATTAATTTACTAAGTAAATGTTTCTACTCATTTGTCGAATTTGTTTCTACTTATTTATTAATTTTGTTATTAATTCAATAGAGGTGTAATATTTTAGTTATTTATTATTTAGTATAATTTTTTATTTAAATTAAGTATACATGTTTACTAATAAAGATATTAATTAATTAAGTAAATATTTTTATTTAAGTTAATTTATTAAATAAATATTTTTACTCATTTGTCAAATTTGTTTCTACTTATTTATTGATTTAGTTATTAATTAATTAGTTGCGTAGTATTTTAGTTATTAATTATTTATTACAATTTTTTATTTAACATAATTTATTTATTAAGTACATGTGTACTAATAAAGTTATTAATTAATTAAATAAATATTTTTCTTTAAGTTAATTTATTAAGTAAAATTTTTTATTTAAGTTAATTTCTTATGTGAATGTTAATTAGAAGTGTCTTTTGGTGTTAATTATTCTAGCTTTATAATTTATAGATTTTTTATTCAACTTTTTATTTTTTATTAGAGGTCTCGATTATTTTTTCTAAACGAGTGAGTCACACACCTGCTTCATCAGATGCCATTGTCCCTTCTTTGAACAAGGCTGGCTTCGGCCATACGTACGGTGCCTCTTAGATATTTCGTATTTGACAACTCCCTGATCATGATATTCGTGGAGCGCTGGCATCCGGAGACATACACTTTTCATCTGTTATGGGGTGAGTGCACCGTCACTCTACAGAACATCGCATACCACCTCAGGTTACGGGCCCATGGAAAGATCATTGAATAAGTTTTCATAAAAATCTAATTTCGTTGAATTTCTAACTTCGAGGACTGAGTTACGACCCGCTAAAGTTGGCCAAAAATAAGTTTTTACCCAAAAACAGAATTTACTAATTTTCAAGAGGTTCACAAGTCACACCATTTTTCTACATCAATATAATACCTCCCAACTATTCCAATTCACTCATTTACTATCAACCAAGTTCAAGCCTACTTAATTTACATATTACTACTCTAAATCATCATTTTCACACCTCTATTTCATGCATAAACATTCAATGCATTTCATCAACTTACTAAACTTACCTTTCACAGCCTCCGACCCAAAATTCATCAACTCTACTCGTAATTCATAAACATACAATCACTAACCAAATCAAATCCAACAATGTATCAATTTTAACATATCAATTCCGTCCAATTACAAAATTCAAGCTTATTTCTAGGGGCATCTAACCTAGGATTTCATATCATAGTATTTTTAATAAAACTTAAACCGTTCCTCTAGGAAGCCAAGATCAAATCCTCAATTCTTGAATTTCACCAAATTAAAGGTCCAAGTTCACCTCCACCAAACTCAAGCACCACCAATGATCAACTTAATGCCTCTAATACCAATCTACACTATTTTCACATAACATACAATACTCAATCTCTAGGACTTCATAAAATTTTATGAACACATGGGAATAGTGGCTCTTACCTTTACCCACTAAAATTGGTGATGAAACCTAACTAGAACTCAAACTAAAGCTTCCCCTAAATACAAGAATCACCATGTTTCATGAATACACAAACCTAAACATGATTCTCAAGGAAAAAACAAAATTGCAGTTTGGTGAGGGAGATGCTTACCAAAATTTTGGCCACAAACGGTGCGGCGATCGAAACTCCAGATCAAAAACTATGGAAGATTAAAGTTTGTGAAGTTAGGGCTTTATGTTTTCTTCTCTCTTCTCTAACCGTGTATCTCTTAAAGAAATGGGGGAGAATGGTTTGTTTTGTGCTTAAATGGTGTTTCATATAGTGTGGGCTTGGACCCGAATATGAGCATGTTGTGGTTTCTATCCATTGACCCTATCTCGGGTCAAAATCTTTAAAATAAGAGTTTGGATTTTTATTCTAAATATTTTTCTGGTCATTTCAGCAGTTTTATTTTTCTCATACGCAGTACCGGACAGACTTAAGCCAGTTTTGCCGGGTAAAATACCAATACGCATTTTTACGCAGTTTTTCGCAAAAAGTTATATTTTTCCACTCGAAAAAATTCTCCAAATCCAAATATCATTGTTACAATTTTAAATTCCTAAGTTTTAATTTTTTACCCCATCCGGGAGCATTTAACTATTTTAATTTAATGATTAATTATCCAATTAATCCTTTTATAATTTTTATGGGTCTTATAATGGTGGCTTTTTGCTGCTTTGCCTCTTCCTTCTCTCTCCTCTTTCAATTTTTCTCCTTCATCCGAGTGAATAATTGAAAAACAAATTGGGATGAAAGGTTTTAGCTGTGGGTTAGTTGTGACATAGGGAGAGAGCCATAGATGAAAAATTGAAGAGGATGAAATTCATCAAAGGTAGTTTGAAAATTTTATTTAATTATTTAAGGTTTGGATAATTTTACTTGCAAAATCTAATTTTTTTTATACGTGCAAATGATAATTTTCATCTTTTATCGGTAGATATGTCAGCGTTTTCAACTTTCATGAATATAAATGATAATTTACTCTAATAATAATAGTAATAATAAATAGTTAAATCTAATACGAAATTATTAATATATAGTTATCAGGTAGTGAAAATCTAAGATATCTTAAAAGAGAAGGCTTGAGAGTTACATTGATTATGGTGCTCTCTGTGCAGAATTGTATCATATATGGTCTCTTATTCCTTTATTTCTTCTGCATCACTATTGGATTATGATGAAGTAATATTACCTTCAATGTCTTTAATGTCTTCGCATAACTCCTCCACTTATTCTCTTTCACTACCAATAGAGTGTTGTATTCTTTTCTTATTTCAATTAATGTCCTCCTTTTTTTCTATTTGTCAAATTTTTTATTGATTTTCAAATTTTGAATTTAACCACCATACATTATGTGTTACTCTTACTTATTTATAACTCCTTGATTTTATTGTTCACTAAATCTTTTTAGTTGTTTATCCCGTTTCTTATTTTTTTCAATCCGTCATCGTGATGGTGGTGCAGGGCATTGTAGCACATCCTACAATTAAGATTTACTTTGTGATCATGTAATTCAATGTCGACTGTTTAATTTGGAGCGCAGGTTATTTGGGCATATCTGATGCTATTGAATTTGAAGTATTTGATCGGAGTGACAAATAATCCAATGGCTTATATTTAATATATAAATAACTTATTAAAAATTATAATAAAAATAATAAATGTGTTAATATTTTAAAATTGCCCCATCATAAAATAAGAGAGAATCAGGAATGAAACCCTTGTTTTAGCTGGAGATTGCCGCTGGAAGGCTTTCCCCAGCACAAAAAAACCCTTCGACAACGACAAAGAAGATCTCTGGCAACGATTCTTCCTCTCTCGTCCTTGCGACGACGAAGAAAATGATTAGTGAATACCTATTAGCTTCTTCTCTCGTTTTCTTCCATTCCTTCCACTTCCTCTCTCAAATTCCATGATTTTTCATTTTCTTTTTTGTTAAATTATGATTACGATGGCTTTGTAATCTAGAACGGTGAATAATTTTGGATTATGATACCGGATTTTTTGTTTCAAGCACTTGCTCAAGTGTTTCATCAAAATAAAGAGGCCTCTGTTCATGATATAGGGTTTTTAGTTTTTCAAACCTTTCTCCAATGCCCCATCCTTTTGTTTTTCAATTCATAATTGACTGGCTTGTGTTCATCCTTTTTTTGCTTATCAAGGTTTAGATTTGGGTGAACTGAAAACAGTCTCTAGAAAAATGGTGTTTTCTATTTTTGTTTTTTTATGTAACTATATGATTGTAGCTTTCAAATGCAAATTTGACTTTTTCTTTGGCCTCCAATTTTTTACTTGTGAGGTTTAACTATAGTGAATGCACAATTGTTGAGTGGCGATACATATGAACATTGTGGTGGTTGTTCACTATGATTGGTTAGTTTCATTGGTATAGCATTACTAATGATCTTGAGAAAAAGTTTATGTGACAATATATTTTCTGCCATATATATATATATGCAATGCTTTTTAAATCTAAAATTTCTTACAGATTTTGGTGATTGGAATGTGACAACTGATTTTTTATGTTGGTGAACAGATTAGTTGAAGCCCATATATTCTCTTGTTGGAAGAGCATTTGCAGCAGATATAGAAAAGCTAAAAGTCAGTAGTAGAAAAAGATATCTAGATATTACTCAAGTTTTAAAGGTGAAGACAATTTGAAATCAAATTCTTTGAATTAATGGCTTGAGATCATGCATAGAATATGCATCACTGGATATAATTCTATTTGAAGGTCTGTTGACGTTTTCAATGATTAGTTCTCAATTTTGCAGAATCATCATGCATTCGAAAAGCCGGTAAAAATCTACAACTGAGGATTTGTATCATCTCAGCAGGTCAATATAATAATACATTCAGCCAGTGGCACTCTGCAGCTTTCAGGAGGTGGCAAAAGAAGTGTGTAGAGGAAAGAGATACTTAGCAACCATTTATAGGACGGAATCTTCTCGTCCTCTAACAAACCAAACTTAAAAGTAATTGTCTGTCTGTGGTGGTTGGTGCCTGAAAATATTACAAGAGGTCTGTTGTATAAGTTTTTTCTGTACGTCGAGTCGAATGCCAACACATCACCGAAGCATTCGTTGTCATGTTGCATGTGACCATCATACCAAAACATGTGGCCAAGGTGTTTCTAATCGTAATATGTATACTGCACAACTACCATAGGATCCAACTCAGCCTTGCCCTTCAAGTAGCTTATTGTTGCGGCTGCATCTCCCTCCACGATCCTGGATTGCCTAACTCCATCCATAAAATTATACAAGTCCTTACTTATGAAGTTAAGATTGTGATATCCACCACACATATGGGCAAAGAAGCCCATGATTTGAGTTGTCTGGAAACTGGCATCATGCATGCTATGTATATGCGCTTTGTGACCTTCTGTGATCTTCCTATGCGGTGCCATTAAATTAGTGAACGCTGGGGACGCCAAGTCGTTATTATGCTTCTCAACTAATGCCTTCGTCCTCCACCTTCCACAACTTTTGTCCAGAAACACAACAAGCTTGGCATTGCAATTCGTTCTCGTCTCCGGTTCATGTGGCCTTTTTCTGTCAACCCTCTCATAGTGTTACTTTTCCCGCAGCCCTTGCCAATTGTAATAGAAAAGCTTTCTGACAATATTCTCCTCCTCATCCTTAACAGAATCTCCCTTTTCCACAGAAAACCCAATATCCTTCGCATACGCCACATACCTTGTGTAGGCATATTCAACCCCAATAAACTCTGTAGATAACAACGCAGAACCATTCACTAGGTCTGGACTGCTGAATTTTTCACCGATGATATTCCTTGAGTTCTCATGATCCTCTATTGAGGCATCTACATCGCATCCACCACCATCGCAACCTTGGTATTCACTGTCTGCAGGGCCACTATCACTGGTGCACGAAATTGTGATCATCAATGGCGCCATTAACATGGTACGTACAATTGCAATCTCAACTCTTTATCACAACTTCGCACTACTAGCCAGCAAGTGTACTGGGTCGTCCAAGTAATAAACCTTACGCGAGTAAGGGTCGATCCCACAGAGATTGTTGGTATGAAGCAAGCTATGGTCACCTTGTAAATCTTAATCAGGCAAACTCAAATGGTTATGAATGATGAATAAAACATAAAGATAAAGATAGAGATACTTATGTAATTCATTGGTGGGAATTTCAGATAAGCGTATGAAGATGCTTTGTCCCTTCCGTCTCTCTGCTTTCCTACTGTCTTCATCCAATCCTTCTTACTCCTTTCCATGGCAAGCTGTATGTAGGGTTTCACCGTTGTCAGTGGCTACCTCCCATCCTCTCAGTGAAAATGTTCAACGCACCCTGTCATGGCACGGCTATTCAGCTGTCGGTTCTCGATCATGTCGGAATAGAATCCAGTGATTCTTTTGCGTCTGTCACTAACGCCCCACAATCGCGAGTTTGAAGCTCGTCACAGTCATTCAATCATTGAATCCTACTCAAAATACCACAGATAAGGTTTAGACCTTTCGGATTCTCTTGAATGCCGCCATCAGTTCTAGCTTATACCACAAAGATTCCGATTAAGGGATCCAAGAGATAAACATTCAAGCCTTGTTTGCTTGTAGAACAAAAGTGGCTGTCAGGCACTCGTTCATAAGTGAGAATGGTGATGAGTGTCACATAATCATCACATTCATCATGTTCTTGGGTGCAAATGAATATCTTGGAACAAGAATAAGCCGAATTGAATAGAAGAACAATAGTAATTGCATTAATACTCGAGGTACAGCAGAGCTTCACACCTTAATCTATGGTGTGTAGAAACTCCACCGTTGAAAATACATAAGAACAAGGTCTAGGCATGGCCGTGAGGCCAGCCTCCCAATGATCTAAGATAGCATAAGAATAAAGATAGCTACCAAGATGAAAATACAATAGCAAAAGGTCTTATTTATAAAGAACTAGTAGCCTAAGGTTTACAAAGATGAGTGAATGACATAAAAATCCACTTCCGGGCCCACTTGGTGTGTGCTTGGGCTGAGCATTAAAGCATTTTCTTGTAGAGACTTCTCTTGGAGTTAAACGCCAGCTTTTGTGCCAGTTTGGGCGTTTAACTCCCATTCTTGTACCAGTTCCGGCGTCTAACGCCGGGCAGTTTTGAGCTGATTTGAAACGCCGGTTTGGGCCATCAAATCTCAGGCAAAGTATGGACTATTATATATTGCTGGAAAGCTCAGAATGTCTACTTTCCAACGCCGTTAAGAGCGCGCCAATTGGGCTTCTGTAGCTCCAGAAAATCCACTTCAAGTGCAGGGAGGTCAGAATCCAACAGCATCTATAGTCCTTTTTAGTCTCTGAATCAGATTTTTGCTCAAGTCCCTCAATTTTAGCCAGAAAATACCTGAAATCAAAGAAAAACACACAAACTCATAGTAAAGTCCAGAAAAGTGAATTTTAACTAAAAACTAATAAAAATATAATAAAAACTAACTAAAATATACTAAAAACATACTAAAAACAATGCCAAAAAGCGTATAAATTATCCGCTCATCACAACACCAAACTTAAATTGTTGCTTGTCCTCAAGCAACTGAAAATCAGATAAGATAAAAAGAAGAGAATATGCAATGAATTCCAAAAACATCTATGAAGATCAGTATTAATTAGATGAGCGGGGCTTTTAGCTTTTTGCCTCTGAACAGTTTTGGCATCTCACTCTATCCTTTGATATTCAGAATGATTGGCTTCTTTAAGAACTCAGAATCCAGATAGTGTCATTGATTCTCCTAGTTAAGTATGATGATTCTTGAACATAGCTACTTATTGAGTCTTGGCCGTGGCCCAAAGCACTCTGTCTTCTAGTATTACCACCGGATACATACATGCCACAGACACATAACTGGGTGAACCTTTTCAGATTGTGACTCAGCTTTACTAGAGTCCCCAATTAGAGGTGTCCAGGGTTCTTAAGCACACTCTTTTTGCCTTGGATCACAACTTTATTTCTTTCTTTTTCTTTTCTTTTCTTTTCTTTCGTTTTTCTCTCTTTTTTTTTCTTCTCTCTCTCTTTTTTTTGTATTCACTGCTTTTTTCTTGCTTCAAGAATCATTTTTATGATTTTTCAGATCCTCAGTAACATTTCTCCTTTTTCATCATTCTTTCAAGAGCCAACATTCATGAACCACAAATTCAAAAGACATATGCACTGTTTAAGCATACATTCAGAAAATAAAAGTATTGCCACCACATCAAAATAATTAATCTGTTATAAAATTCAAAATTCATGCAATTCTTTTCTTTTTTTTTAATTAAGAACATTTTTCATTCAAGAAAGGTGATGGATTCATAGGACATTCATAACTTTAAGGCATAGACACTAAGACACTAATGATCATAAGACACAAACATAGGTAGACATAAGCATAAATTTTTGAAAAACAGAAAAAGAAAGAACAAGGAAATTAAAGAACAGGTCCACCTTAGTGATGGTGGCTTGTTCTTCCTCTTGAAGATCTTATGGAGTGCTTGAGCTCCTCAATTTCTCTTCCTTGTCTTTGTTGCTTCTCTCTCATGATTCTTTTATCTTCTCTAATTTCATGGAGGAGGATGGAATGTTCTTGGTGCTCCACCCTTAGTTGTCCCATGTTGGAACTCAATTCTCCTAGGGAGGTGTTCAATTGCTCCCAATAGTTTTGTGGAGGAAAGTGCATCCCTTGAGGCATCTCAGGGGTTTGATGATGAGAGGGGTCTCTTGTTTGCTCCATCCTTTTCTTAGTGATGGGCTTGTCCTCATCAATGGGGATGTCTCCCTCTATGTCAATTCCAACTGAATAATAGAGGTGACAAATGAGATGAGGAAAGGCTAACCTTTCCAAGGTAGAGGACTTATCCGCCACCTTATAAAGCTCTTGGGCTATAACCTCATGAACTTCTACTTCCTCTCCAATCATGATGCTATGAATCATGATGGCCCGGTCTAGAGTAACTTCAGACCGGTTGCTAGTGGGAATGATTGAGCGTTGGATAAACTCCAACCATCCCCTAGCCACAAACTTGAGGTCATGCCTTCTCAATTGAACCGGCTTTCCTCTTGAATCTCTCTTCTATTGGGCGCCCTCTTCACAAATGACTGTGAGGACTTGGTCCAACCTTTGATCAAAATTGATCCTTCTAGTGTAAGGGTGTTCATCTCCTTGCATCATAGGCAAGTTGAATGCCAACCTTACATTTTCCGGACTAAAATCCAAGTATTTCCCCCGAACCATAGTAAGCCAATTCTTTGGGTCCGGGTTCACACTTTGATCATGGTTCTTGGTGATCCATGCATTGGCATAGAACTCTTGAACCATTAAGATTCTGACTTGTTGAATGGGGTTGGTAAGAACTTCCCAACCTCTTCTTTGGATCTCATGTCGGATCTTCGGATATTCACTCTTTTTGAGTTTGAAAGGGACCTCGGGGATCACCTTCTCCAAGGCCACAACTTCATAGAAGTGGTCTTGATGCACCCTTGAGATGAATCTCTCCATCTCCCATGACTCGGAGGTGAAAGCTTTTGCCTTCCCTTTCCTCTTTCTAGAGGTTTCTCCGGCCTTGGATGCCATAAATGGTTATGGAAAAACAAAAAGCAATGCTTTTACCACACCAAACTTAAAAGGTTTGCTCGTCCTCGAGCAAAAGAAGAAAGAAGAGAGTAGAAGAAGAAGAAATGAAGGAGATGGAGGAGGCTTTGTGGTTCGGCCAAAGGGGAAGAAGTAGTGTTTAGGTTGTGTGAAAATGAAGGAGTGAAGATGGGTTTATATAGGGGTGGAGAGAGGGGTAGGGTTCGGTCATATATGGGTGGGTTTGGGAGGGAAAGTGGTTTGAATTTGAATGGTGAGGTAGGTGGGGTTTTATGAAGGATGGATGTAAGTGGTGAAGAGAAAGATGGGATTTGATAGGTGAGGGGTTTTTGGGGAAGATTGGTTGAGGTGATTGGTGAATGGGTGAAGAAGAAGAGAGAGGGTGGTGGGGTAGGTGGGGATCTTGTGGGGTCCACAGATCCTGAGGTGTCAAGGAAAAGTTATCCCTGCACCAAGTGGCGAGCAAAATTGCCCTTTATGCCAATTCTGGCGTTAAATGCCGGGCTGGTGCCCATTTCTGGTGTTTAACGCCAGCTTCTTGCCCTTTCCTAGCGTTTAACACCAGTCTGGTGCCCCTTTCTGGCGTTAAACGCCCAGAATGGTGCCAGACTGGGCGTTAAACGCCCATTTGCTAGCTTCACTGGCGTTTAAACGCCAGCAAATTCTCCTCCAGGGTGTGCTATTTTTCTTTCTGTTTTTCTTTCTGTTTTTGCTTTTTTCAATTGATTTTGTGACTTCTCATGATCATCAACCTACAGAAAACATAAAATGACAAAAGAGAATAGATAAATATAATAAGATTGGGTTGCCTCCCAACAAGCGCTTCTTTAATGTCATTAGCTTGACAGTGGGCTCTCATGAAGCCTCACAGATACTCAGAGCAATGTTGGAACCTCCCAACACCAAACTTAGAGCTTGAATGTGGGGGTTCAACACCAAACTTAGAAGTTGGTTGTGGCCTCCCAACACCAAACTTAGAGTTTGACTGTGGGGGCTCTGTTTGACTCTGTTTTGAGAGAAGCTCTTCATGCTTCCACTCCATGGTTACAGAGGGATATCCTTGAGCCTTAAACACAAGGGATTCTTCATTCATTTGAATGATCAATTCTCCTCTGTCCACATCAATCACAGCCTTTGCTGTGGCTAGGAAGGGTCTGCCAAGGATGATGGATTCATCCATGCACTTCCCAATCTCTAGGACTATGAAATCAGCAGAGATGTAATGGTCTTCAACTTTTACCAGAACATCCTCTACAAGTCCATAAGCTTGTTTTCTTGAATTGTCTGCCATCTTGATGAGCGGATAATTTGTATACTTTTTGGCATTGTTTTTAGTATGTTTTTGATATGATATAGTTAGTTTTTAGTATATTTTTATTAGTTTTTAGTTAAAATTCACTTTTCTGGACTTTACTATGAGTTTGTGTGTTTTTCTGTGATTTCAGGTATTTTCTGGCTGAAATTGAGGGACCTGAGCAAAAATCTGATTCAGAGACTGAAAAGGACTGCAGATGCTGTTGGATTCTGACCTCCCTGCACTCGAAGTGGATTTTCTGGAGCTACAGAAGCCCAATTGGCGCGCTCTCAACGGCGTTGGAAAGTAGACATCCTGGGCTTTCCAGAAATATATGATAGTCCATACTTTGCCCAAGATTTGATGGCCCAAACCGGCGTTCAAAGTCACCTCAAGAAATCCCAGCGTTAAACGCTGGAACTGGCACCCAAATGGGAGTTAAACGCCCAAACTGGCACCAAAGCTGGCGTTTAACTCCAAGGAGAGTCTCTACACGAAATTTGCTTCATTGCTCAGCCCAAGCACACACCAAGTGGGCCCGGAAAAGGATTTTTATGTCTTTTACTCATTTCTGTACACCTTAGGCTACTAGTTTCATATAAGTAGGACCTTTTATGATTGTATAGATATATCGGGGTAGCTATCTTCATTTTTATGCTATCTTAGATCTTTGGGAGGCTGGCCATTCGGCCATGCCTAGACCTTATGTTTATGTATTTTCAATGGTGGAGTTTCTACACACCATAGATTAAGGTGTGGAGCTCTGCTGTACCTCGAGTATTAATGCAATTACTATTGTTCTTCCATTCAATTCCGCTTGTTCTTTATCTAAGATATCACTTGTTCTTCAACTTGATGGAGGTGATGATTGACGCCCATCACCATTCTCACCCATGAACAAAGTGACTGACAACCACTCTTGTTCTACTAGCATTCGCGGCTCTAGTGAATATCTCTTGGATTCCTGATTGCACGATGCATGGTTGATCGCCTGACAACCGAGTGCTCGCCTGACAAACGAGCCAACCATTCCGTGAGATCAGAGTCTTCGTGGTATAGGCAAGAACTGATGGCGGCATTCAAGAGAACCCGGAAGGTCTAACCTTGTCTGTGGTATTCTGAGTAGGATTCAATGACTGAATGACTGTGACGTGCTTCAAACCTGTAACTTACTGGGCGTTAGTGACAGACGCAAAAGAATCATTGGATTCTATTCCAGTAGGGGAGGGAACCACACCGGTGATTGGCAGCACTGTGACAGAGTGTGTGCATTAGCTTTCACTGCGAGGATGGGAGGTAGCTGCTGACAACAGTGAGACCCTACACGAGTTTGCCATGGAAAGGAGTAAGAAGGATTGGATGAAGACAGTAGGAAAGCAGAGAGACGGAAGGGAAGGCATCTTCATACACTTGTCTGAAGCTCTTACACCAATGAATTACATAAGTATCTCTATCTTTATCTTTATGTTATTTTCGTTCATCACCATTATCATTTGAGTTTGCCTGACTAAGATTTACAAGATGACCATAGCTTGCTTCAATACTAACAATCTCCGTGGGATCGACCCTTACTCACGTAAGGTTTATTACTTGGACGACCCAGTGCACTTGCTGGTTAGTTGTGCGAAGTTGTGTAATGCCATGGTATTGAGCCACCAAGTTTTTGGAGCCATTACCGGGGATTATGAGAGTTGTGAAAAAGTATAGTTCACAATTTCGCGCACCACATCTCTAGTGAGATTTTTGCAGCTTGCACCTCAAAGATCCCTAGCTTCTCTATTACAGAGAGAGGCATGAGGTTGATACTTGACCCTAGGTCACACAGAGCCTTCTTAAAGGTCATAGTGCCTATGGTACAAGGTATTGAGAACTTCCCAGGATCTTGTCTCTTTTGAGGTAATTTCTGCCTAGAAAAGTCATCCAGTTCTTTGGTGAGCAAAGGGGGTTCATCCTCTCAAGTCTCATTTACCAAATAACTTGTCATTTAGCTTCATGATTGCTCCAAGGTATTTAGCAACTTGCTCTTCAGTGACATACTCATCCTCTTCAGAGGAAGAATACTCATCAGAGCTCATGAATGGCAGAAGTAAATCCAATGGGATCTCTATGGTCTCAGTGTGAGCCTCAGATTCCCATGGTTCCTCATTAGGGAACTTATTTGAGGCCAGTCGACGTCTATTGAGGTCTTCCTCAGTGGCGTTCACTGCCTCTCCCTCCTCTCCAAATTCGGCCATGTTGATGGCCTTGCACTCTTCTTTTAAATTTTCTTCTGTATTGCTTAGAAGAGTACTAGGAGGGAGTTCAGTAATTTTCTTGCTCAGCTGACCCACTTGTGCCTCCAAATTTCTAATGGAGGACCTTGTTTCAGTCATGAAACTTTGAGTGGTTCTGATTAGATCAGAGACCATGGTTGCTAAGTCAGAGTTATTCTGCTTAGAATTCTCTGTCTGTTGCTGAGAAGATGATGGAAAAGGCTTGCCATTGCTAAACCTGTTTCTTCCACCATTATTATTGTTGAAACCTTGTTGGGGTCTCTGTTGATCCTTCCATGAGAGATTTGGATGATTTCTCCATGAAGGATTATAGGTGTTTCCATAGGGTTCTCCCATGTAATTCACCTCTTCCATTGACGAGTTCTCAGGATCATAAGCTTCTTCTTCAGATGAAGCTTCCTTAGTACTGCTTGGTGCATTTTGCATTCCAGACAGACTTTGAGAAATCATATTGACTTGCTGGGTCAATATCTTGTTCTGAGCCAATATGGCATTCAGAGTATCAATCTCAAGAACTCCTTTCTTCTGATTAGTCCCATTGTTCACAGGATTCCTTTCAGAAGTGTACATGAATTTGTTATTTGCAACCATTTCAATTAGTTCTTGAGCTTCTGTAGGCGTCTTCTTCAGATGAAGAGATCCTCCAGCAGAGCTATCCAAAGACATCTTGGACAGTTCAGACAGACCATCATAGAAAATACCTATGATGCTCCACTCAGAAAGCATATCAGAGGGACACTTTCTGATCAATTGTTTGTATCTTTCCCAAGCTTCATAGAGGGATTCTCCTTCCTTCTGTCTGAAGGTTTGGACTTCCACTCTAAGCTTACTCAATTTTTGAGGCGGAAAGAACTTTGCCAAGAAGGCATTGACTAGCTTTTCCCAAGAGTTCAGGCTTTCTTTAGGTTGTGAGTCCAACCATACCCTAGCTCTGTCTCTTACAGCAAAAGGGAATAGCATAAGTCTGTAGACCTCAGGGTCAACCCCATTAGTCTTGACAGTGTCACAGATTTGCAAGAACTCAGCTAAAAACTGATGAGGATCTTCCAATGGAAGTCCATGGAACTTGCAATTCTGTTGCATTAGAGAAACTAATTGAGGCTTAAGCTCAAAGTTGTTTACTCCAATGGCAGGGATAGAGATGCTTCTCCCATAGAAGTCGGGAGTAGGTGCAGTAAAGTCACCCAGCACCTTCCTTGCATTGTTGGCATTGTTGTTGTTTTCGGCTACCATGTCTTCTTCTTCTTTGAAGATTTCTGTTAGGTCCTCTACAGAGAGTTGTGCCTTAGCTTCTCTTAGCTTTCGCTTCAAGGTCCTTTCAGGTTCAGGGTCAGCCTCAACAAGAATGCTTTTGTCTTTACTCCTGCTCATATTAAAGAGAAGAGAACAAGAAAATATGGAATCCTCTATGTCACAGTATAGAGACTCCTTGAGATGTCAGAGGAAAAGAAAAATAGAAGGAAGAAGTAGAAGAATTCAAACTTATCAATGAAAGATGGAGTTCGAATTGTGCATTGAGGAGTAGTGTTAGTCCATAAATAGAAGGATGTGAGAAGAGGGGAAGTAATTTTCGAAAATTAAGTAAAAAAACATTTTCAAAAATACTAATTGATTTTCGAAAACTAAGAGTGGAAAAGAAATCAAGTGATTTTTGAAAAAGATTTTGAAATTAGAAATCAAAAGATATGATTGAAAACTATTTTGAAAAAGATGTGATTAAGAAGATATGATTGAAAAGTTATGGTTTTAAAAAGATGTGATTGAGAAGATATGATTTGAAAAACAATTTAAAAAGATTTGATTTTAAAAATTAATTACTTGGCTAACAAGAAAATATATGATTCAAACATTAAACCTTTCTCAACAGAAAAGGCAACATGCTTGAAATGTTGAATCAAATCATTAATTGATAGCAAGTATCTTTGAAAATGGAAAGAAATTGATTTTGAAAAAGGCTTGATTGAAAAGATTTGATTTGAGAAAGATTTGATTTTGAAAAATTTTGAAAACCTGAAAAAAATTTGAATTAAAAACAGAATCTTCCCTCTTGTGCCATCCTGGCGTTAAATGCCCAGAATGGTGCACATTCTGGCGTTTAACGCCCAAACCACTACCCTTTTGGGCGTTAAACGCCCAACCAGGCACCCTGGCTGGCGTTTAAACGCCAGTTTGCCCTTCTTCACTGGGCGTTTTGAACGCCCAGCTTTTTCTGTATAATTCCTCTGCTGTATGTTCTGAATCTTCAATTCTCTGTATTATTGACTTGAAAAGACACAAATTAAAAATTATTTTTGGATTTTTAATAATGAGGAATAATCAAAATGCAACTAAAATCAAATAACAATGCATGCAAGACACCAAACTTAGCAGTTTGTATACTACTGACACTAACAAAATGAGAATGCACATGAGAAACACAAAACACTCAAGTCAAGAGAATTTAAAGATTAGAGCAATGAAATCATCAAGAACAACTTGAAGATTAATGAAGACACATGCATGAATTCGAAAAATGCAAGGAGAACAGAAACATGCAATTGACACCAAACTTAACATGAGACTAGTGTCTCAATAAGAAACATAAAATATTTTTGGTTTTTTTTATGATTTTGTAAATTTTTTTGGATTTTTCGAAAATTAAGTGAAGAGGAAAAATAAAAATATCAAAATTCTTAATGAGAATTCCAGGAATCATGCAATGTTAGTCTAAAGCTTCAGTCTAAAGAAATTAGACATGGCTGAACAAGCTTCAGCAGGACATTGCATTCAAGAGCTAAATTGATGAAAATCAATCAGCTTTGGTGATGATAAGAACATCACCTTGAAACACTAGAATTCATTCTTAAGAACTCTGAAGAAAAATACCCAATCTAAGCAACAAGATGAACCGTCAGTTGTCCATACTCGAACAATCCCCGGCACGGCGCCAAAAACTTGGTGCACGAAATTGTGATCATCAATGGCGCCATTAACATGGTACGCACAATTGCAATCTCAACTCTTTATCACAACTTCGCACTACTAGCCAGCAAGTGTACTGGGTCGTCCAAGTAATAAACCTTACGCGAGTAAGGGTCGATCCCACAGAGATTGTTGGTATGAAGCAAGCTATGGTCACCTTGTAAATCTTAGTCAGGCAAACTCAAATGGTTATGAATGATGAATAAAACATAAAGATAAAGATAGAGATACTTATGTAATTCATTGGTGCGAATTTCAGATAAGCGTATGAAGATTCTTTGTCCCTTCCGTCTCTCTGCTTTCCTACTGTCTTCATCCAATCCTTCTTACTCCTTTCCATGGCAAGCTGTATGTAGGGTTTCACCGTTGTCAGTGGCTACCTCCCATCCTCTCAGTGAAAATGTTCAACGCACCCTGTTACGGCACGGCTATTCAGCTGTCGGTTCTGATCATGTCGGAATAGAATCCAGTGATTCTTTTGCGTCTGTCACTAACGCCCCACAATCGCGAGTTTGAAGCTCGTCACAGTCATTCAATCATTGAATCCTACTCAGAATACCACAGACAAGGTTTAGACCTTTCGGATTCTCTTGAATGCCGCCATCAGTTCTAGCTTATACCACGAAGATTCCGATTAAGGGATCCAAGAGATAAACATTCAAGCCTTGTTTGCTTGTAGAACAAAAGTGGTTGTCAAGCACTCGTTCATAAGTGAGAATGGTGATGAGTGTCACATAATCATCACATTCATCATGTTCTTGGGTACAAATGAATATCTTGGAACAAGAATAAGCCGAATTGAATAGAAGAACAATAGTAATTGCATTAATACTCGAGGTATAGCAGAGCTCCACACCTTAATCTATGGTGTGTAGAAACTCCACCGTTGAAAATACATAAGAACAAGGTCTAGGCATGGCCGTGAGGCCAGCCTCCCAATGATCTAAGATAGCATAAGAATAAAGATAGCTACCAAGATGAAAATACAATAGCAAAAGGTCTTATTTATAAAGAACTAGTAGCCTAAGGTTTACAAAGATGAGTGAATGACATAAAAATCCACTTCCGGGCCCACTTGGTGTGTGCTTGGGCTGAGCATTGGAGCATTTTCGTGTAGAGACTTCTCTTGGAGTTAAACGCCAGCTTTTGTGCCAGTTTGGGCGTTTAACTCCCATTCTTGTGCCAGTTCCGGCGTCTAACGCCGGACAGTTTTGAGCTGATTTGGAACGCCGGTTTGGGCCATCAAATCTCGAGAAACGTATTGACTATTATATATTGCTGGAAAGCCCAGAATGTCTACTTTCCAACGCCGTTAAGAGCGTGCCAATTGAGCTTCTGTAGCTCCAGAAAATCCACTTCGAGTGCAGGGAGGTCAGAATCCAACAGCATCTGCAGTCCTTTTTAGTCTCTGAATCAGATTTTTGCTCAAGTCCCTCAATTTCAGCCAGAAAATACCTAAAATCAAAGAAAAACACACAAACTCATAGTAAAGTCCAGAAAAGTGAATTTTAACTAAAAACTAATAAAAATATAATAAAAACTAACTAAAATATACTAAAAACATACTAAAAACAATGCCAAAAAGCGTATAAATTATCCGCTCATCAATCACCTTCATCACTATGCGGTTCCTCCGACCCGTTTGAATCATCTTCGTCACTCGAATTGGTGCTCCAACCATCAGTCCATTGGCCTGACAACTCTGACGTGCTTCCATCGTCCAAATCTGGCTCAGTCTCACACATCCCTGGGTTAAAAAATAATGAAGCCAGTCGAGAACAAAGCATGTCGTATGCATAGTAAATTACAGATATAACTAAAATGTAGAGAATCGCTATACAATTAGGCATTAACCAAAGTTTCATAGATGTGACTGAATACTAGATCCTTAACCCATTATGACTGAGTTATTAAAAACCTTTTATCCAATTAAATTAACAAGTACACATCATATATAAAAGTACTATAACATCTGTTTAAAAATTTTTGAGGACATCCAATGATGGCCAACGCAAATGCTCCGCTTATTGTAACAAAGTTCAAAGTTAAAAACTAATAAAACATGTATTCACATCATTTGTCACGCTACTTGCACCCTAATCCAGTCACTGCTTGAGTACAACTATGAGCCAAGACCTATGGGTGCTTGCATCACATTAGAGGAAGAAATAGTATGTTTCCAACCCTTTATTGCTCACACATAACTATGACAATCATAACTCACATCCTTACTAATAATTCTAATATATGACAACAATCATTGGTTATAATAAAAGAAATAAAGTGTTGAATATTAACCCCTAAAACTTATCACTTCAAATATCAACAGTTGTATAGAGAAGAAGGATCACCATACAAAATAGGATGATAATGAAACATGTAACTTAAAGACAAAATATTTTACCACATCTGACCTTAAATGGAAAAGATAATTCCAGATTTTTTGTTCCAATAACCATTTTTTGTGGGAGTTCAAAAGTTGCAAATACTAGAATATGTCACTTGTAAGATTTGATGACGAAAATTGATAAAGAAAACGTCCAACTTAAAGGTATTTCAAGTGGAAAATCATTTTCTTTTCATTTTAGAGGAAGCCAAAAAACAAATTTATCGAAATGATTCATGACGAATTTTAAGTAGCCTGTGTATAAATCAATAGAACAAAAGTAAAACACTTGCTACCAAAACACTTGTGTAACGGTGACCGGAGGAAAATTGTTGAAAACTGATATAATATCACTTTGGCACATATAATTTGTACTTAACTCACGCTGTTATTATTTTCAAATGCATAGATTTTGTCATTTGATTTTTCTATACGGAGATATGAAAAAATTGGCGATGGTTAAGTCTTACATGTATTATGTGTACTATTATTGGTACTCTTATGTGTACTCTTACATGTGTACTCTTATATCTATTATGTGTACTGTTATTGGTAAAGTTTGAAGGATCAAGTTTTGTTCCAATCAATTATTTAGAGGATGCAGCATCAAAAGGATCTGGTAAGAAACAATTTTGGGGGTGATTGATTATAGGAATCATTTTGATGTTGAACATTATAACTGTTTTTAATCTTCAGTTCTATTTATTTCGTTTTGGAAATTCAAATTCACCATGTATGTGCAGTTTGTTTGAAACAAAATTAGTGTATCGTATGCCTAATGCAACCTTTTGACACAAAACCATCTCAGCAAATTCATAACAACTGTATATACTATTCTAATTTTGAACAAAAAAAAATCACCAAATTTAGAGCATACATGAAGGACAAACATTACCAATACTCCATAAATCAGAACACTAGCAGCAAACAGGAAGAGAGACGAGGGCCACTGGAGGAGGCAGGGAGCCAGCACCGAATGCCAGGATTCAGGGTTTCCAGCCTTGAAAGAGATAGACACGGGGAAAGGGAAGGAGACAGAGGAGAGGCGATAATGGAGCAAAGCCTACAATGTCTGCTCTTCTCTCCAAGTCGCCAGCGAATATGCTGATTCTGATATTGCTGCCGGGTGAGGCTGCCACCCCCAAAGACGCTAACCTTCTCCGAAGCCTCCCTCAATAAATCGACTTCCAGAAGCGGGCATCGAATATGGCCTTCACCCCACCTCCCGTAACTGAGCTTCCAACTCAAGATAGAACCCTAATTTCCCCCAAATTCTTTGAATGTTTGTTCACACAGCTCATACATTTGGAAATTTTTTAATTTTACCATTCAATTTCTGTTTCTATTCTCCCTATCTTTCAATAATGCCAATGTATGACATTCAAAAAATCCAACTAAATATTATTCCCATGATTCACTGATTCAGTTGTTAATTATCATGGTTAGCGTTGTAAACATTTACCGTGACTCCATTAGCAACTTCACCGTGTGTCAACACAGTCAACGGATGTGGTCTTCTACCTCTTTCAGACCAGGTGTCGTTCAAAGATTGGCTCTTTCTCCTTAGCCACCTTAGCTACAGATTCTCTACATTCACCACAGACGTCACCATTATACTTTCAAGTTTTATGTTTTGGTTATCAAGAAAATATTATCTAGTGGTCAATATCAAGTCTTTCAAAGAGACAACAGGCTTTTGACTTTTAACTATTCCCAAAGAATAGGAAGTAATACTACAAAAAAATGTTGATCACGATTCAATCTAGTAAATCTACTAAACCAATACTAATTAATGCTTATTTGAATGTCATGTAGCTTCTGAGAAAAAAAGAGTTATCAAAATTCCTTTTGTATATGTTTAGATAATTTTCCGGTAAAAATAGAGAAATTCGTAGTCTACTAGAGAAACCCATGAAACATACAAGCACAAAAGGTATCAGTCATAAAATTTCTATAGCTTTATTAAGTTAATAAGAGCTTAACTGCTAGGATGATCATGAGGATATCTTTAACTTATCTGTTCACTCAATAGTGTCTTCAGATTTTTTGAATTTTTTCACTGATTTTCCCAAGACATCTAAAACAGCAGCATGCTATTTGATGTTACCATGATAATGCAAAAACATGAGAAAAAATAGATCATTAGCTTTCTGATGTCTGAAAATATGTGATGCTTGGTAAATAAAACTGAAATAGTAGATGCTAAAATTTAAATTATGGATATGAATGCACGTAAGCAGGATGAGGATGCTAACTAACAGTAGCACCTATGAATAAATGCAAAACTATATGTAAATCTCATCCATGTGACCACATACTACCACCCACATTCTAAAATTACTGATCCTAGGAATGACATATATTTAAAAGAAAATAAAGTAAAGAAGAAAAACAAAAGCAAAATGGATGCGGTTGACTTTGAAGAGCATCAACTATAATTCAAACTAAAAGGAGGAGGAAGAATAATACATCTACAAGTAAAAACTTGACAAAATTCTAAAAATAGCATAATACAATATAGCATGAGCAGATAAGTTCCCAAACATAATAGCAATGACAATGCATTTTGTTTCAGCATATCTGCTTTAAGCTTTTTTCCGATGATTAGCATCATTAGAGCTAATGTCCAACTCCACATCACATGTAGATAATGTTGTTTAGCATCAACCAAGCCCCCAATGAAAAAAGAAAAAACTAAGCAAAAAGATTCCATTACCTTCCTCTAGTGATAGCTGAATTGATCTCTTCTCTAGCTCTATCTCATGTCTACTAAGTTCCACAGAGGAAAGTGATCGAAAAACTCTTAAAGGACATTGTCAACCATCCACAAATTCATTAATTTAATAACAAAGGAGTTAAGGGATTATTTTATGGTTTATGGACATACTTAGGATATATTCCTCTTGGTCAGAATGGTCTAGTTTCCTTAAAAACATCTGCAATTGTTGGTATTGCTCCTCCCAATGCACACTTTTCAATCCCTTTGGATTACCACTGGCAGGGCCAGAAGAAGCTGTCATATAATTCGACTCAACCGGTGATAGCCTCAGGGGAGATTTCCCAAGAGAAATAGGAACAGAAGGCTTTCTGGATGAGCTCATTGAGGAAGTCATTGGAAAAGGTGCAAATGTTGGAAAACATGAAACCTTTGGCACCTTTATCAGAGGCTTTATTTGAGCAGTCTCCTGTTCACAACAAAGCTGGCTCAAATACCGACAATAAGCATTAATACTTGGATTTTCGCAAGCAATGCTCTTGCCCAATTCTGCCTCTGATTTTCTGCGAGCATACAAAAGATGTCCATTTGCAGCATTATTTCCGATAGATTGTTGAATAAGGTGATTCACTGAGAAATGAGGCAAGAGTCTCTTGGAGCCAAAAACATTATTAGAATCAGGACCAACATCTTTATCCTTCAACAATGAACAGCTTACAAAGGTCAGCTTTTTCATTTTATCATCACTCTGTAGATCTCTTAGAGATGTCTTCCTTACGGCAACATCCAGCTGGTTATCACAATTAGGCAAGTCCATTTTAGAATTGCTCAGACCATACTCACAAAATTGGAACATATACTTTGTTAAACCATCTCCTGTTGGAATTTTATAAAATAAATAAAATAAATATTTTATTTACCAAAATATGTAATTTGTAATAATTTTACGAAAATGTACCTTTTCTCGTTTACAGTGTAAACGAAATAAGATTGCACGTATCTCGTTTACAGTACGAAAGGGCGTGGTCGTATCACGTTTATAATATAAACGAGATAAGAGTAAATGCGGCCTATATTTACAATTCATTTACAGCGCCATTTGGAGTTGGTTTTCGTCCATTTCTTCGAATTTTCTCCAACTTCTATCCTCTTCTGACTATATTATCGACTCACTAAGCGAGCATGGCGCACACAGATGCACATGATCCAGACATCAACCATCTGAACACGACATGGCACATTGCAGGGGTAGCCGACTTCGAAGTTAGTGTTGTTGTCTTTGTGTTTATGTTAGAGCATGTATGAGTGAAGCCATAGTTATGGTATTTTTATAGAACTAGTGTACATGACATGTTAGTTGGATGAATGTATTATTAGAAAGGATTGATAGAGTTTGTTTTTAGTAATTTAAGTTTATTTATTAATTTGATGTTTATTAATTTACTAAGTAAATGTTTCTACTCATTTGTCGAATTTGTTTCTACTTATTTATTAATTTTGTTATTAATTCAATAGATGTGTAATATTTTAGTTATTTATTATTTAGTATAATTTTTTATTTAAATTAAGTATACATGTTTACTAATAAAGATATTAATTAATTAAGTAAATATTTTTATTTAAGTTAATTTATTAAATAAATATTTTTACTCATTTGTCAAATTTGTTTCTACTTATTTATTGATTTAGTTATTAATTAATTAGTTGCGTAGTATTTTAGTTATTAATTATTTATTACAATTTTTTATTTAACATAAGTTATTTATTAACTACATGTGTACTAATAAATTTATTAATTAATTAAATAAATATTTTTTTAAGTTAATTTATTAAGTAAAATTTTTTATTTAAGTTAATTTCTTATGTGAATGTTAATTAGAAGTGTTTTTTGGTGTTAATTATTCTAGTTTTATAACTTATAGATTTTTTATTCAACTTTTTATTTTTTATTAGAGGTCTCGATTATTTTTTTCTAAACGAGTGAGTCACACACCTGCTTCATCAGATGCCATTGTCCCTTATTTGAACAAGGCTGGCTTCGGCCATACGGTGCCTCTTAGAGATTTCGTATTTGACAACTCCCTGATCATGACATTCGTGGAACGCTGGCGTCCGGAAACGCACACTTTTCATCTGTTATGAGGTGAGTGCACCGTCACTCTACAGAACATCCCATACCACCTCGGGTTATGAGCGCATGGAAAGATCATTGAATAAGTTTTCATAAAAATCTAATTTCGTTGAATTTCTAACTTCGAGGACTGAGTTACGACCCACTAAAGTTGGCCAAAAATAAGTTTTTACCCAAAAACAGAATTTACTAATTTTCAAGAGGTTCACAAGTCACACCAGTTTTCTACATCAATATAATACCTCCCAACTATCCCAATTCACTCATTTACTATCAACCAAGTTCAAGCCTACTTAATTTACATATTACTATTCTAAATCATCATTTTCACACCTCAATTTTATGCATAAACATTCAATGCATTTCATCAACTTACTAAACTTACCTTTCACAGCCTCCGACCCAAAATTCATCAACTCTACTCGTAATTCATAAACACACAATCACTAACCAAATCAAATCCAACAATGTATCAATTTTAACATATCAATTCTGTCCAATTACAAAATTCAAGCTTATTTCTAGGGGCATCTAACCTAGGATTTCATATCATAGTATTTTTAATAAAACTTAAACCGTTCCTCTAGGAAGCCAAGATCAAATCCTCAATTCTTGAATTTCACCAAATTAAAGCTCCAAGTTCACCTCCACCAAACTCAAGCACCACTAATGATCAACTTAATGCCTCTAATACCAATCTACACTATTTTCACATAACACATAATACTCAATCTCTAGAACTTTATAAAATTTTATGAACACATGGGAATAGTGGCTCTTACCTTTACCCACTAAAATTGGTGATGAAACCTAACTAGAACTCAAACTAAAGCTTCCCCTAAATACAAGAATCACCATGTTTCATGAATACACAAACCTAAATATGATTCTCAAGGAAAAAACAAAATTGCAGTTTGGTGAGGGAGATGCTTACCAAAATTTTGGCCACAAATGGTGCGGCGATCGAAATTCCGGATCAAAAACTATGGAAGATTAAAATTTGTGAAGTTAGGGCTTTGTGTTTTCTTCTCTCTTCTCTAACCGTGTATCTCTCAAAGAAATGGGGGAGAATGGTTTGTTTTGTGCTTAAATGGTGTTTCATATAGTGTGGGCTTGGACCCGAATATGAGCATGTTGTGGTTTCTATCCATTGACCCTATCTTGGGTCAAAATCTTTAAAATAAGAGTTTGGATTTTTATTCTAAATATTTTTCTGGTCATTTCAGCAATTTTATTTTTCTCATACGTAGTACCGGACAGACTTAAGCCGGTTTTGCCGGCTAAAATACCAATACGCATTTTTACGCAGTTTTTTGCAAAAAATTATATTTTTCCACTCAAAAAAATTCTCCAAATCCAAATATCATTGTTGCAATTTTAAATTCCTAAGTTTTAATTTTTCACCCATCCGGGAGCATTTAACTATTTTAATTTAATGATTAATTATCCAATTAATCCTTTTATAATTTTTATGGGTCTTATAATGGTGGCTTTTTGCTGCTTCGCCTCTTCCTTCTCTCTCCTCTTTCAATTTTTCTCCTTCATCCGAGTGAATAATTGAAAAATAAATTGGGATGAAAGGTTTTAGCTGTGGGTTAGTTGTGACACAGGGAGAGAGCCATAGATGAAAAATTGAAGAGGATGAAATTCATCAAAGGTAGTTTGAAAATTTTATTTAATTATTTAAGGTTTGGATAATTTTACTTGCAAAATCTAATTTTTTTTATACGTGCAAATGATAATTTCCATCTTTTATGGGTAGATATGTCAGCGTTTTCAACTTTCATGAATATAAATGATAATTTACTCTAATAATAATAATAATAATAATAATAATAATAATAATAATAATAATAATAATAATAATAATAATAATAATAATAATAATAAATAGTTAAATCTAATACGAAATTATTAATATATAGTTATCAAGTAGTGAAAATCTAAGATATCTTAAAAGAGAAGGCTTGAGAGTTACATTGATTATGGTGCTCTCTATGCAGAATTGTATCATATATGGTCTCTTATTCCTTTATTTCTTCTGCATCACTATTGGATTATGATGAAGTAATATTACCTTCAATGTCTTTAATGTCTTCGCATAACTCTTCCACTTATTCTCTTTCACTACCAATAGTGTGTTGTATTCTTTTCTTATTTCAATTAATGTCCTCCTTTTTTTCTATTTGTCAAATTTCTTATTGATTTTCAAATTTTGAATTTAACCACCATACATTATATGTTACTCTTACTTATTTATAACTCCTTGATTTTATTGTTCACTAAATCTTTTTAGTTGTTTATCCCGTTTCTTATTTTTTTCAATCCGTCATCGTGATGGTGGTGCAGGGCATTGTAGCACATCCTACAATTAAGATTTACTTTGTGATCATGTAATTCAGTGTCGACTGTTTAATTTGGAGTGCAAGTTATTTAGACATATCTGATGCTATTGAATTTGAAGCATTAGATCAGAGTGACAAATAATCCAATGGCTTATATTTAATATATAAATAACTTATTAAAAATTATAATAAAAATAATAAATGTGTTAATATTTTAAAATTGCCCCATCATAAAATAAGAGAGCATCAGGAATGAAACCCTCGTTTTAGCTGGAGATTGCCGCTGAAAGGCTTTTCCCAGCACAAAAAAACCCTTCGACAACGACAAAGAAGATCTCCGGCAACGATTCTTCCTCTCTCGTCCTTGCGACGACGAAGAAAATGATTAGTGAATACCTATTAGCTTCTTCTCTCGTTTTCTTCCATTCCTTCCACTTCCTCTCTCAAATTCCATGATTTTTCATTTTCTTTTTTGTTAAATCATGATTACGATGGCTCTGTAATCTAGAACGGTGAATGATTTTGGATTATGATACCGAATTTTTTGTTTCAAGCACTTGCTCAAGTGTTTCATCAAAATAAAGAGGCCCATGTTCATGATACAGGGTTTTTAGTTTTTCAAACCTTTCTCCCATGCCCCATCCTTTTGTTTTTCAATTCCTAATTGACTGGCTTGTGTTCATCCTTTTTTTGCTTATCAAGGTTTGAGATTTGGATGAACTGATGAGCGGATAATTTGTACGCTTTTTGGCATTATTTTTAGTATGTTTTTAGTATGATCTAGTTAGTTTTTAGTATATTTTTATTAGTTTTTAGTTAAAATTCACTTTTCTGGACTTTACTATGAGTTTGTGTGTTTTTCTGTGATTTCGGGTATTTTCTGGCTGAAATTGAGGGACCTGAGCAAAAATCTGATCCAGAGACTAAAAAGGACTGCAGATGCTGTTGGATTCTGACCTCCCTGCACTCGAAGTGGATTTTCTGGAGCTACAGAAGCCCAATTGGCGCGCTCTCAACGGCGTTGGAAATTAGACATCCTGGGCTTTCCAGCAATATATGATAGTCCATATTTTGCCCAAGATTTGATGGCCCAAACCGGCATTCAAAGTCACCCTCAGAATTTCCAGCGTTAAACGCCGGAACTGGCACAAGAATGGGAGTTAAACGCCCAAACTGGCACCAAAGCTGGCGTTTAACTCCAAGAAGAGTCTCTACACGAAAAATGCTTCATTGCTCAGCCCAAGCACACACCAAGTGGGCCCGGAAGTAGATTTTTATGTCATTTACTCATCTTTGTAATTCTTAAGCTACTAGTTTTCTATAAGTAGGACCTTTTACTATTGTATTAGGGAGCTTTTGATCATGTTTTTATGATTGAACCCTCTTTGGGAGGCTGGCCATTCGGCCATGCCTAGACCTTGTTCTTATGTATTTTCAACGGTGGAGTTTCTACACACCATAGATTAAGGTGTGGGGCTCTGCTGTACCTCGAGTATTAATGCAATTACTGTTGTTCTTCTATTCAATTCCGCTTGTTTTTGTTCTAAGATATCACTTGTTCTTCAACTTGATGAATGTGATGATCCGTGACACTCATCATCATTCTCACCTATGAACGTGTGACTGACAACCACCTCCGTTCTACCTTAGATTGGGTGAATATCTCTTGGATTCCTGATACACGATGCATGGTTGATCGCCTGACAACCGAGCGCTCGCCTGACAACCGAGCCAGCCATTCCGTGAGATCAGAGTCTTCGTGGTATAGGCTAGAACTGATGGCGGCGTTCAAGAGAATCCGGAAGGTCTAACCTTGTCTGTGGTATTCTGAGTAGGATTCAATGATTGAATGACTGTGATGTGCTTCAAACTCCTGAAGGCGGGGCGTTAGTGACAGACGCAAAAGAATCACTGGATTCTATTCCGGCCTGATTGAGAACCGACAGATGGATAGCCGTGCCATGACAGGGTGTATTGAACATTTCCACTGAGAGGATGGGAGGTAGCCACTGACAATGGTGAAACCCTTGCGTAAGCTTGCCATGGAAGGGAGTAAAAAGGATTGGATGAAGACAGTAAGAAAGCAGAGAGACGGAAGGGACAAGCATCTTCATGCGCTTATCTGAAATTCCCACCAATGAATTACATAAGTATCTCTATCTTTATCTTTATGTTTCATTCGTATATCACACATATCCATTTGAGTTTGCCTGACTAAGATTTACAAGATGACCATAGCTTGCTTAATACTAACAATCTCTGTGGGATCGACCCTTACTCGCGTAAGGTTTATTATTTGGACGACCCAGTACACTTGCTGGTTAGTTGTGCGAAATTGTGTTTATGCCATGGTATTGAACACCAAGTTTTTGGATTCATTACCGGGGATTATGAGAGTTGTGAAAAGTATTGTTCACAATTTTGCGCACCAAGTTTTTGGCGCCGTTGCCGGGGATTGTTCAAGTTTTGAGCAAGCTTTTGGTCCGGTAACATCAGTGCCAAAATCTGGCAACAGCACCAAGTTTTTGGCGCCGTTGCCGGGGATTGTTGAGTTTGGACAACTGACGGTTCATCTTGTTGCTTAGATTAGGTATTTTTTTTCGGAATTCTTGAAGACGAATTCTAGAGTTTCATGATGATTTGTTGAAGTCCGGCTGGCTGTGAAGCCATGTCTAATTTCATTGGACCGAGGTTTCAACTTATCATCACAAGAGCATGTTGATTTCTATCAATCTTGCTTTTGGAGCAGTGATCTGCTAAGGCTTGGCTGGCCATTGGCCATGTCTAGTGTTTTGGACCGAAGCTTTCTTTGAAAGCTTGGCTGGCTGTGAAGCCATGTCTAATTCCTGGACCGGAGTCTTAGACTAGCATTGCACTGATTCCTGGAATTCTCATTGAGAATTTTGATACCTTTATTTTCTTTTTCCACTTAATTTTCGAAAAAAGCACAAAAAAAAAATTTATAAAGTCATAAAATCCAAAAATATTTCTTGTTTGAGTCTAGTGTCTCATGTTAAGTTTGGCGTCAATTGCATGCATTCATTCATGTGTCTTAAGGATCTTCAAATAATTCTTGATGATTTCTTACTCTAATCTTTAAATTTTCTTGACTTGAGTGTTTTGTGTATCTCATATGCATTCTCATTTTATTAGTGTCAGTAGTATACAAACTGCTAAGTTTGGTGTCTTGCATGCATTGTTATTTGATTCTTGTTGCATTTTGATTTTTCCTGATTATTAAAAATCCAAAAATATTTTTAATTTGTGTCTTCTCAAGTCAACAATACAGAGAATTGAAGATTCAGAACATTCAGCAGAGGAATTGCACAGAAAAGGCTGGGCGTTCAAAACGCCCAGTGAAGAAGGACAGACTGGCGTTTAAACACCAGCCATGGTACCTGGTTGGGCGTTTAACGCCCAAAAGGGTAGTGTTTTGGGCATTAAACGCCAGAATGTACACCATTTTGGGCGTTTAACGCCAGGATGGCACAAGAGGGAAGATTTTGTTTTCAATTCAAATTTTTTTAGTTTTCAAAATCTTTTCAAAATCAAATCTTTTTCAAATCATATATTTTCAATCAAATCTTTTTCAAAATCAATTTCTTTCCATTTTCAAAGAGACTTGCTATCAATTAATGATTTGATTCAACATATTAAGTATGTTGCCTTTTTTGTTGAGAAAGGTTTAATGTTTGAATCATATCTTTTCTTGTTAGCCAAGTTATTAATTTTTTTAAATCAAATCTTTTTAAAATGTTTTTCAAATCATATCTTCTCAATCACATCTTTTTAAAACCAATCATATCTTCTTAACCACATCTTTTTCAAAATAGTTTTCAATCAAATCTTTTTGATTTCTAATTTCAAAATCTTTTTCAAAAATCACTTGATTTCTTTCCCACTCTTATTTTCGAAAATCAAGTAGTGTTTTTCAAAATGTTTTCAAAATCTTTCACTTAATTTTCGAAAATTACTTCCCTTCTTCTCACATCCTTCTATTTATGGACTAACACTATTTCTTAATGCAAAATTCGAACTCCATCTTCTTTGATAAGTTCGAATTTTCTACTTCTGTCTTCTATTTTTCTTTTCCTCTGACACCTAAAGGAATCTCTATACTGTGACATAGAGGATACCACATTTTCTTGTTCTCTTCTCTTTCATATGAGCAGGAGCAAAGACAAAAGCATTCTTGTTGAGGCTGATCCTGAACCTGAAAGGACCTTGAAGAGAAAGCTAAGAGAAGCCAAAGCACAACTCTCTGTAGAGGACCTAACAGAAATCTTCAAAGAAGAAGAGCACATGGCAGCCGAAAACAACAACAATGCCAACAATGCAAGGAAGGTGCTGGGTGACTTTACTGCACCTACTCCCAACTTCTATGGGAGAAGCATCTTTATCCCTGCCATTGGAGCAAACAACTTTGAGCTTAAGCCTCAATTAGTTTCTCTAATGCAACAGAATTGCAAGTTCCATGGACTTCCATTGGAAGATCCTCATCAGTTCTTAGCTGAATTCTTGCAAATCTGTGACACTGTCAAGACTAATGGGGTTGACCCTGAGGTCTACAGACTTATGCTATTCCCTTTTGCTGTAAGAGACAGAGCTAGGGTATGGTTGGACTCACAACCTAAAGAAAGCCTGAACTCTTGGGAAAAGCTAGTCAATGCCTTCTTGGCAAAGTTCTTTCCACCTCAAAAATTGAGTAAGCTTAGAGTGGAAGTCCAAACCTTCAGACAGAAGGAAGGAGAATCCCTCTATCAAGCTTGGGAAAGATACAAACAATTAATCAGAAAGTGTCCCTCTGATATGCTTTCTGAATGGAGCATCATAGGTATTTTCTATGATGGTCTGTCTGAACTGTCCAAGATGTCTTTGGATAGCTCTGCTGGAGGATCTCTTCATCTAAAGAAGACGCCTACAAAAGCTCAAGAGCTGATTGAAATGGTTGCAAATAACCAATTCATGTACACTTCTGAAAGGAATCCTGTGAACAATGGGATTAGTCAGAAGAAAGGAGTTCTTGAGATTGACACTCTGAATGCCATATTGGCTCAGAACAAAATATTGACTCAACAAGTCAATATGATTTCTCAAAGTCTGTCTGGAATGCAAAATGCACCAGGCAGTACTAAGGAAGCTTCATCTGAGGAAGAAGCTTATGATCCTGAGAACCCTTCAATGGAAGAGGTGAATTACATGGGAGAACCCTATGGAAACACCTACAATCCTTCATGGAGAAATCATCCAAATCTCTCATGGAAGGATCAACAGAGACCTCAACAAGGTTTCAACAATAGTAATGGTGGAAGAAACAGGTTTGGCAATAGCAAGCCTTTTCCATCATCTTCTCAGCAACAGACAGAGAGTTCTAAGCAAAATACCTCTGACTTAGCAACCATGGTCTCTGATCTAATCAAAACCACTCAAAGTTTCATGACTGAAACAAGGTCCTCCATTAGAAACTTGGAAGGATAAGTGGGTCAGCTGAGCAAGAGAATTACTGAATTCCCTCCTAGTACTCTCCCAAGCAATACAAAAGAAAATTCAAAAGGAGAGTGCAAGGCCAGCAACATGGCCGAATCTGGAGAGGAAGGAGAGGCAGTGAACGCCACTGAGGAAGGCCTCAATGGACGTCCACTAGCCTCCAATGAGTTCCCCAATGAGGAACCGTGGGAATCTGAGGCTCAAAATGAGACCATAGAGATTCCATTGGACTTACTTCTGCCATTCATGAGCTCTGATGAGTATTCTTCCTCTGAAGAGGATGAGTATGTCACTGAAGAGCAAGTTGCTAAATACCTTGGAGCAATCATGAAGCTAAATGACAAGTTATTTGGAAATGACACTTGGGAGGATGAACCCCCTTTGCTCACCAAAGAACTGGATGACTTGTCTAGGCAGAAATTACCTCAAAAGAGTCAAGATCCTGGGAAGTTTTCAATACCTTGTACCATAGGCACCATGACCTTCAAGAAGGCCTTGTGTGACCTAGGGTCAAGTGTAAACCTCATGCCTCTCTCTGTAATGGAGAAGCTAGGGATCTTTGAGGTGCAAGCTGCAAAAATCTCACTAGAGATGGCAGACAACTCAAGAAAACAAGCCTATGGACTTGTAGAGGATGTTTTGATAAAAGTTGAAGACCATTATATCCCTGCTGATTTCATAGTCCTAGAGACTGGGAAGTGCATGGATGAATCCATCATCCTTGGCAGACCCTTCCTAGCCACAGCAAAGGCTGTGATTGATGTTGATAGAGGAGAATTGATCATTCAAGTGAATGAAGAATCCTTGGTGTTCAAGGCTCAAGGATATCCCTCTGTCACCATGGAGAGGAAGCATGAAGAGCTTCTCTCAAAACAGAGCCAAACAGAGCCCCCACAGTCAAACTCTAAGTTTGGTATTGGGAGGCCACAACCAAACTCTAAGTTTGGTGTTGAACCCCCACATTCAAACTCTAAGTTTGGTGTTGGGAAGTTCCAACATTGCTCTGAGCATTTCTGAGGCTCCATGAGAGCCCTCTGTCAAGCTACTGACATTAAAGAAGCGCTTGTTGGGAGGCAACCCAATGTTATATTTTATCTATTTTCTTTTGTTATTTTATGTTATTTTTTTGTAGGTTGATGATCATGAGAAGTCAGAAAATCAATGAAAAAGGCAAAAACAGAATGAAAAACAGAAAGAAAAACAGCACACCCTGGAGGAGAGCATGCTGGCGTTTAAACGCCAGTGAGGCTAGCTGTTGGGCGTTTAACGCCCAGTCTGGCACCATTCTGGGCGTTTAACGCCAGAAAGGGGCACCAGACTGGCGTTAAACGCCAGAAAAGGGCAAGAAGCTGGCGTTAAACGCCAGAAATGGGCACCAGCCCAGCGTTTAACGCCAGAAATGGCTAAAAACGCATTTTTGCATGCCATTTGGTGCAGGGATGACTTCTCCTTGACACCTCAGGATCTGTGGACCCCACAGGATCCCCACCTACCCCACCACTCTCTCTCTTCTTCACCCATTCACCAATCACCTCAACACCTCTTCCCCAAAAACCCTTCACCTATCAAATCCCATCTTTCTCTTCACCACTCACATCCATCCTTCATAAAACCCCACATACCTCACCATTCAAATTCAAACCACTTTCCCACCCAAACCCACCCTCACTTGACCGACCAAAACCCTTCCCCCACCCTCCTATATAAACCCTCCTTCACTCCTTCATTTTCACACAACCTAAACACCACTTCTCCCCCCTTTTGGCCGAACACAAAGCCATTCCCTTCTTCCTCATTTCTTCTTCTTCTAATCTCTTCTTTCTTCATTTGCTCGAGGACGAGCAAACATTTTAAGTTTGGTGTGGTAAAAGCATTGCTTTTTGTTTTTCCATAACCATTTATGGCATCCAAGGCCGGAGAAACCTCTAGAAAGAGGAAAGGGAAGGCAAAAGCTTCCACCTCCGAGTCATGGGAGATGGAGAGATTCATCTCAAGGGTGCATCAAGACCACTTCTATGAAGTTGTGGCCTTGAAGAAGGTGATCCCCGAGGTCCCTTTTTCACTCAAAAAGAGTGAATATCCGGAGATCCGACATGAGATCCGAAGAAGAGGTTGGGAAGTTCTTACCAACCCCATTCAACAAGTCAGAATCTTAATGGTTCAAGAGTTCTATGCCAATGCATGGATCACCAAGAACCATGATCAAAGTGTGAACCCGGACCCAAAGAATTGGCTTACTATGGTTCGGGGGAAATACTTGGATTTTAGTCCGGAAAGTGTAAGGTTTGCATTCAATTTGCCCATGATGCAAGGAGATGAACATCCTTACACTAGAAGGGTCAACTTTGATCAAAGGTTGGACCAAGTCCTCACAGTCATTTGTGAAGAGGGCGCCCAATGGAAGAGAGATTCAAGAGGGAAGCCGGTTCAATTGAGAAGGCATGACCTCAAACCCGTGGCTAGGGGATGGTTGTAGTTTATACAATGCTCAATCATTCCCACTAGCAACCGGTCCGAAGTTACCATAGACCGGGCTATCATGATTCATAGCATCATGATTGGAGAAGAAATAGAAGTTCATGAGGTTATAGCCCAAGAACTTTATAAGGTGGCGGACAAGTCCTCTACCTTGGCAAGGTTAGCCTTCCCTCATCTCATTTGTCACCTCTGTTATTCAGTTGGAGTTGACATAGAGGGAGACATCCCTATTGATGAGGACAAGCCCATCACTAAGAAGAGGATGGAGCACACAAGAGATCCCACTCATCATGAGATTCCTGAGATACCTCAAGGGATGCACTTTCCTCCACAAAACTATTGGGAGCAACTGAACACCTCCCTAGGAGAATTAAGTTCCAACATGGGACAACTGAGGGTGGAGCATCAAGAACACTCCATCATCCTCCATGAAATTAGAGAAGATCAAAGAATCATGAGGGAGGAGCAACAAAGACAAGGAAGAGACATTGAGGAGCTCAAGCACTCCATAGGATCATCAAGAAGAAGAACAAGCCGCCATCACTAAGGTGGACCCGTTCTTTAATCTCCTTGTTCTTTATTTTCTGTTTTTCGAAAATTATGCTTATGTTTATCTATGTTTGTATCTTGTGATCATTAGTGTCTTAGTGTCTATGCCTTAAAGTTATGAATGTCCTATGAATCCATCACCTCTCTTAAATGAAAAATGTTCTTAATTGAAAAAGAAAAGAATTGCATGAATTTTGAATTTTATAACAGTTTGATTATTTTGATGTGGTGGCAATACTTTTTTTTTCTGAATGTATGCTTAAACAGTGCATATGTCTTTTGAATTTGTGGTTCATGATTGGTTGGCTCTTGAAAGAATGATGAAAAAGGAGACATGTTACTGAGGATCTGAAAAATCATAAAAATGATTCTTGAAGCAAGAAAAAGCAGTGGATAAAAAAAAGAAAAGAAAACGAAAAAAAAAGAAGAAAAAGAAAGAGAAAAAGAAAGAAAAAGAAAGAAATAAAGTTGTGATCCAAGGCAATAAGAGTGTGCTTAAGAACCCTGGACACCTTTAGTTGGGGACTCTAGCAAAGCTGAGTCACAATCTGAAAAGGTTAACCCAATTATGTGTCTGTGGCATGTATGTATCCGGTGGTAATACTGGAAGACAGAGTGCTTTGGGCCACAGCCAAGACTCAATAAGTAGCTATGTTCAAGAATCATCATACTTAACTAGGAGAATCAATGACACTATCTGGATTCTGAGTTCCTAAAGAAGCCAATCATTCTGAATTTCAAAGGATAGAGTGAGATGCCAAAACTATTCAGAGGCAAAAAGCTAAAAGCCCCGCTCATCTAATTAATACTGATCTTCATAGATGTTTTTGGAATTCATTGCATATTCTCTTCTTTTTATCTTATTTGATTTTCAGTTGCTTGAGGACAAGCAACAATTTAAGTTTGGTGTTGTGATGAGCGGATAATTTGTACGCTTTTTGGCATTATTTTTAGTATGTTTTTAGTATGATCTAGTTAGTTTTTAGTATATTTTTATTAGTTTTTAGTTAAAATTCACTTTTCTGGACTTTACTATGAGTTTGTGTGCTTTTCTGTGATTTCAGGTATTTTCTGGCTGAAATTGAGGGACCTGAGCAAAAATCTGATCCAGAGACTAAAAAGGACTGCAGATGCTGTTGGATTCTGACCTCCCTGCACTCGAAGTGGATTTTCTGGAGCTACAGAAGCCCAATTGGCGCGCTCTCAACAGCGTTGGAAAGTAGACATCCTGGGCTTTCCAGCAATATATAATAGTCCATACTTTGCCCAAGATTTGATGGCCCAAATCGGCGTTCAAAGTCACCCTCAGAATTTCCAGCGTTAAACGCCGGAACTGGCACAAGAATGGGAGTTAAACGCCCAAACTGGCACCAAAGCTGGCGTTTAACTCCAAGAAGAGTCTCTACACGAAAAATGCTTCATTGCTCAGCCCAAGCACACACCAAGTGGGCCCGGAAGTAGATTTTTATGTCATTTACTCATCTTTGTAATTCTTAAGCTACTAGTTTTCTATAAGTAGGACCTTTTACTATTGTATTAGGGAGCTTTTGATCATGTTTTTATGATTGAACCCTCTTTGGGAGGCTGGCCATTCGGCCATGCCTAGACCTTGTTCTTATGTATTTTCAACGGTGGAGTTTCTACACACCATAGATTAAGGTGTGGGGCTCTGCTGTACCTCGAGTATTAATGCAATTACTATTGTTCTTCTATTCAATTCCGCTTGTTCTTGTTCTAAGATATCACTTGTTCTTCAACTTGATGAATGTGATGATCCATGACACTCATCATCATTCTCACCTATGAACGTGTGACTGACAACCACCTCCGTTCTACCTTAGATTGGGTGAATATCTCTTGGATTCCTGATACACGATGCATGGTTGATCGCCTGACAACCGAGCGCTCGCCTGACAACCGAGCCAGTCATTCCGTGAGATCAGAGTCTTCGTGGTATAGGCTAGAACTGATGGCGGCGTTCAAGAGAATCCGGAAGGTCTAACCTTGTCTGTGGTATTCTGAGTAGGATTCAATGATTGAATGACTGTGACGTGCTTCAAACTCCTAAAGGCGGGGCGTTAGTGATAGACGCAAAAGAATCACTGGATTCTATTCCGGCCTGATTGAGAACCGACAGATGGATAGCCGTGCCGTGACAGGGTGCGTTGAACATTTCCACTGAGAGGATGGGAGGTAGCCACTGACAACGGTGAAACCCTTGCGTAAGCTTGCCATGGAAGGGAGTAAGAAGGATTGGATGAAGACAGTAGGAAAGCAGAGAGACGGAAGGGACAAGCATCTTCATGCGCTTATCTGAAATTCCCACCAATGAATTACATAAGTATCTCTATCTTTATCTTTATGTTTCATTCGTATATCACACATATCCATTTGAGTTTGCCTGACTAAGATTTACAAGATGACCATAGCTTGCTTCATACTAACAATCTCTGTGGGATCGACCCTTACTCGCGTAAGGTTTATTACTTGGACGACCCAGTACACTTGCTGGTTAGTTGTGCGAAATTGTGTTTATGCCATGGTATTGAACACCAAGTTTTTGGATTCATTACCGGGGATTATGAGAGTTGTGAAAAGTATTGTTCACAATTTCGCGCACCATGAACTGAAAACAGTCTCTAGAAAAATGGTGTTTTCTATTTTTGTTTTTTTATGTAACTATATGATTGTAGCTTTCAAATGCAAATTTGACTTTTTCTTTGGCCTCCAATTTTTTACTGGTGAGGTTTAACTATAGTGAATGCACAATTGTTGAATGGCGATACATATGAACATTGTGGTGGTTGTTCACTGTGATTGATTAGTTTCATTGGTATAGCATTACTAATGATCTTGAGAAAAATTTTATGTGACAATATATTTTCTGCCTATATATATATATGCAATGCTTTTTAAATCTAAAATTTCTTACAGATTTTGGTGATTGGAATGTGACAACTGATTTTTTATGTTGGTGAACAGATTAGTTAAAGCCCATATATTCTCTTGTTGGAAGAGCATTTGCAGCAGATATAGAAAAGCTAAAAGTCAGTAGTAGAAAAAGATCTCTAAATATTACTCAAGTTTTAAAGGTGAAGACAATTTGAAATCAAATTCTTTGAATTAATGGCTTGAGATCATGCATAGAATATGCATCACTGGATATAATTCTATTTGAAGGTCTGTTGACGTTTTCAATGATTAGTTCTCAATTTTGCAGAATCATCATGCATTCGAAAAGCCGGTAAAAATCTACAACTGAAGATTTGTATCATCTCAGCCGGTCAATATAATAATACATTCAGCCAGTGGCACTCTGCAGCTTTCAGGAGGTGGCAAAAGAAGTGTGTAGAGGATAGAGATACTGACTATCAATTTTATGTTGGAAATCATAACATTATTATAGCTTAGGAGATAGGTATATAGCCTTAAGCAGTTGCTTACTGGTTATTGAATCTCATTCCCTTAGGTTCTCATCTTGTTGGTGATTTCTTTGTATTTTAGTATATAAGATTTTGGGTTTGGCTTTGTATAGAACTTATAGGGATTACTCAAATGTCTTCCATGTCTGCTTCTATTCTGGCTCTCTCTTATTTGCTTTCCTTGGAGAGACTAGAAGGTCAGGATTTTGTATATGCTTTTGTAGGGTCTTCCATGTAATTTTATTTTATGACTGGTTTTAATTTTCAATAGAAGCATATTATTGATTTCACTTTAATAGTAATATTAGTTTGCTCCCACTTGGGTTCTCATCTACATGTTTCTGTTTTAGTATTTTTAATGGTGGTAATTATTATTGAGAAAATTGTTACAAGAGACTTATAAGAATATTTAATTATTAAAAAGAATATTTTATAAAAATAAAATTAAAAAATCGTTAATATTAACAAGGATTGACTGCCTACAATTACAAACCAACAAAACCAAATTCCAAGGGGTGGCTACAACAAATATAGGATCACACTGATGCTCTAAGAACATGAACATCAGAAGTAGACACGAAGAATATCTATCTATAAGTCAATCAGTCAGTATGATACAAATGTTCAAGAGGACTAGTGTTTTCAATGGGTTGATCCCTTTAGAAGGCAATGCTGCAGTCGTCTACTCAGAGCCTCCAACTTCTCAAACCTGTCACCCTTTCCCTTTTTGTCGGCTATCTCGCCTTTCTTCTTTTTCTTCTTCTTGATCTTGTTCTTGTTCTTCTGGAGCTTCTTTTCATCTTCTTTTGGCTCTGAACACTTTTCTTTCATGCTTCTATACTGTATTCTAAAATTGTTAACATCAATGATATCATTACGTACTCAAACTTTACAAATAAGCATGAGAAGCAACGACAACAAACCACATTGATATAAACTAACATTCAAATTAGAATCTCACTTCAGTTACACATCATTTTCAATATTACCCTTAGTTCAATCAATAAAACCAAGAATAAGAAGAGAAACATATAAACATTGTGCGTGCATGCACGTGTGCACATGTCTGTATGCAATATACGTATTCCTGAGGGAGGTTATCGACCTTTAAATCTGCACAAGGTTCTTCATCATTGCCACCTGAAGAAGAACATTTGCCCCAACTTTCTCTGTTTGAGCTTGTACATGAGAAACAATTTTCAATTTGATTATTTACCTTATCCTGAGGCTCCATTGTTACTCTGAAAGTGGAAGATGAAGGGGGAAGATAGAGAACCACGTCGCTGACGACCACTCGACGAGAGAAGAGAGAAGAGGAGACGGGGAAGGAAAGCCTACCAACGACGCTGGGAGATGGATTGGACGGCAACGGTGATGGCTCGGCTGAACGGCGATGGTGAAGGCTGAGACCAGCGGAGAGTAGAGTAGGTGGTGGTGAGTTAACAGAAAAAGGAATTAGGAATTAGGGTGACTTCGGAGTTTGTTTACCGTGTGGTGAGTTTGGGGTGGGGCTAAATTTGGAATGGGATGAGTTTAGGATTTTATTAATTAAATTTAAAAAATATTTATGGTAAACATACAAAAATAATTATTATTATTAAATCTTATGTGAAATATATTTATAATTTATAAATGGTGAATTATACAGTACAGATTTAAATTTACAGATATTCTCATAACATCTCTCTTCTTGCAACACGTGTACAATTTTGTTTTTATAGTGGGAAGCAGCTTGGCAAGTCGCGGTCATCTACAAAGTTGGCGGCTTAGTTAAGCACAAGAAAAGAGAAGTCATTCATGTTGGACCTTCTCTGTATATGAGTAATGAGTTAGTCCTTGACTCCTTAAATTGTTTTTTTTTTCCCTCTTAAGAGGTCCTCCAAAGAAAAATAAAGAAAGAGTTTTAATATCAATAATAATATTACTTAGTTAAGACAAAAAAAATATTAATTAACTAAAATATGAATTTAATTTTAATTGATATAATTATTTTTTAAAAAAATTAAAGCATATGCGCTTTTTAATTGATGGAGAAATTTGGTGCCTAATTTCATATATTATATATCAAAGAGAGGTTTTTTTTCTTGTATAACTCAAAAGTAAAAAAGAGTTATGTGTGATTTTTTTTAATTTATTTATAAATTAATATTTTAAGAGAATTTTTTGGGTTACCAATTTTTAATAATTTTGGTTATTATTTAATCAGTATAAATATTAAATTACCTTTAACAAATAAATTTTATTAATTTATATATACAAATTCTAAAAAATATGGATACAAACTATATTAGTTTATGTATATAAAATTTTAATAAATAATTAAATATAGATATAAATTATATGCTTCTATATATAAAATATCTATAAATATAGATGCAAATTATTACTGCTAAAAAATAATAATATTTATTAATAGTTATATAGCATTACTCATATTCTAATTCAACCTATTACCATTTCTCTATCCATAATTTTGTATCCCTTTTAATTACTTGCAAATTTATTTATTCATATATTTACATTGTGTCGTATATATATAATGCTTAAAATTGTTAATAATAATAATATTTTATTTATTCAATTATTAAGTACATTTAAAAATTGGCATATTTTTAATTATTTTTACATACTTATTTAACTATTTTTTATTAATCTATTAAAAGTTTTTAAATTCTAATAGTATTTAATTTATATACTGGTACATGTATTAAAATGACTAAAAAATATAAACAAAGAGAAATTTTATAAGAAAAATTTAATTATGTAATGTTTATATGTAAATGGATCTTGGGTTTGACTGTAATGAAATTGACTTAAAAAAATTTTTTAATTCGTAATTAAGTGAAATACTTACATGAGTGAAAAATTTAAAATAAAAAATTAAAAAGTTATGTATTTAAAATATATATTGTCTTTGATTCTTAATTAGACCAAAAAACACAATTTAACACCCTTATAATATGTTTTAGTCATATGAGGGAGTTAAAAATTTGTGTCATATTTGGTTTATTTCAACTCCTTCAATTTTTTCTCCTATTTAATTAGGTCGTATTTAATTTATTTCATTTTTCTTGTTTTAATATTGTAAAAATTAGTTAATATTATTCATCTGTAATTATCAATTCACCTCCTCTTAGCTATTTTGTACTTATTCAGTAATATATTTTAATTGAATTTATTTCAAACATTTTTTTTCATTTTTATATCTAATATATATGATTAATAAAAAATTTTAAATAAAAAAATTAACTATCCAATTTTATTTACCCTTTTCTTCATTAGTTTGACATTTTTACCAATTATAAAAAATATCATTCACAATGCATTATATTAATTATAATTTTCAATCATAAAATATTTATCACCTTCAATAATGATTAATTTTAAAATGTTATTCTATTGTTTAAAAATAAAATCCAAATTACAAATTCTGAAATAAAGCCAAATTATTTCAATAACATAAAATCATTCTTTATTATAAATTTTATCTTTTATAAACTACATAAATACCATGAATAATCTTATAGTTATTTGGATTATTTAAATAGAATAGTCAAATAAATTTTTAACTTTTTAATTCGAATATAAATAAATCTTTGACTAATTAAAAATATAAATACATTGTTCATGTTGAATTTAATCTCATAGTTTTTACTATTTTTTGTCCTTTATAAAGTTTTATATTTATACGCTCTAACTATTTAATAAAATACTTGACTTAATTATTATAGATTAGATTTTTATTTTTGGCTTGGGTGAGAAATATGAGTGATCTTCAATTATTAATGTGTATATTCATTGATAATCAAAAGATATTAATTAAAAGTAAATACCTATTTCTGACCATAAAAAATTTAAACGCCGATGAAATTAACCACAAAAAATTAAAACTAAAGTTGTATCCATAAAAAATAAATTTTATTCGACAAAAATAACTAATCATTAATTTTTATTAAATTCATTAAAAAATTAATTAAAATACCCAAACTACTCCTACCATATTATCTTCCATCTCTTTCTTCTTTACCTCATCTTTACATCTAATATCGCCATTGTTAACCACTTATTCTTAATTTCTTCCTTTTCCTTTCTCGATTAGCTTTCCCTCAAATACTTTCAAACTGTTACAGCTTCAAATCCACAAACACCCCATGAAACAAGCACTCAAGGCAATCACATATGTAGAGGTAATAATCACGGAATTGCCGAGCCAGAAGCTTCAAACCTTATTCTCTGCTCAAACTCCAAAACCCAGATGCCAAGTGTTCTTTTTTATTGCAAAGCTTTCATCTTTTTTCAATTGGGTCTTCGGATCTGAAATCGAATTCAAATACAACGAAGCCAAAACAATAGGGTCGTGGATTGGAGCAGATGCGAGGAGCGAAGTCAAGCGCACTCTGTAACAACTAACGACCATGCAGGAACTCCGGAACCGTATAAAGGGACGTACTAGGGGTTTTTGAATGCGACGGCGGCGTTCGGAGGCTTTCTCGGCGGCGGTTTTCTCCGCCTCCAGGGTGGTAGCGACATCGATGAATGTACATTCCTGAAAAGTAATCCAAAAACAAAAAGAGAACCAAAAAATACTAAAGGAGAACAAAAAAAATAAGTAAATTATTAAATTTGTCTCCGTGAGATAAAAATTAAATAATTAATAGAATATCATAAACTTTCAACACTTGTTTAAACAGACGAATGAATTGACCACTCGACCAACTCAAGTTAGTTTAGCTAATTAATATTGTTATTGGTATTAAAACTCTTTCTCTATTTTTGTTGCAGGATTCGTTAAGGAAAAAAAGTTTCAAGGAATCAAGAACCAACTCATATACAAAGAAGGGTCCAACATAAGTGATTTCTCTTTCCTTATATCTAACCAAGCCGCCGGCACTTTTTAAACTATCAAAGTTTATCAAGCTGCTTTTTTAACATAAAAACAAAATACACGTGTTGGAAGAAAAGTAAATATCTGTAAATTCAAATCTATACCGTAGCGTGACCCTTTATAAATTATTCTATTAAAAAAATTTAAAAGACTTGAGGTTACTAAAAACAGACTTATTTGATTACCCCAACTCTTAGGTAGCGTATGGTAGAGAGACAGATACTGAAAGACTGAGACTGAAAGACAGAGACTAAGAGACAGAGACTGAAATAAGTTTTAGTATTCTGTTTGGTGCCAAGTGAGAGACAAAAATTGAAACAAGAATAAAATTCTAATTTAATTTACACAAAGGATAAAATTGGAATTAATTAATTAAAATGAGAGTATTTTAGGTATAAAATGTTATTAAAGTTTCAGTCTTTGTTTCTAAAAATATCAGTCCCCTATGTCTCTACATTTTGGAGGCACTGAAATACTGAAATTTTGGAGACAGAGACAGAAACTTTAGTACCAGTCTCTGAGCCAACAAACATGATATTGTGTCTCAGTCTCTCAGTCTCTGTCCCAGTACTGCAAAACAAACGCTACCTTAAAAAGTATCGGGGGTGACTACAAGGAGAGAGCGCGCAATAGATTATCAGCTATATTAGTGTTTGGTATATTCAAAAGATATCCCTTATAGTTCTATAAGCTTTTGGGTACATTTCTCTCTCCCAAATTCATAATTTTTTTCTATTTTTGTAATTGGATTAATTTCAGATTTTGAACTTTTTTTGTTTATTTTGTTTTTGTTTTTGTCTCATGTTATATGAATTCATATTGATAATGTTGAGAAAACTCTTGACTTTTTAACTTCTCAAATATGTCATTAACCTAATTTTGAGAAAAAATAGGGGGTAGATGGGAGTGTCTTTTCCAAGGATAACAATAGAAAATATTTTTTGACTTTATCATTTTGCAAATTTTCTCCTTCAGGTATACCTTTTAAATATATTTTATTTTTTAAATAATTTTTGCTAAATTTGATCAGAGCAATGAACTATTTTTGTTTATTTTGAATACTAATTATTACGTATTTATAATCAACTGAATTATGCTTTGGGAATTTGTTGGGATTTAAGGTTTTGCATAACCAATTATTGATTTTTGAATTCTGAATTTCTGATCAATTGCGCTATTCATAATTTTTCAGGATCTTGAGAAAAAAGGATTCGGAAGGAAGTAAAAAGGAGACCGTGCTTAATGTCCGGGTTACTATTTTCACATGACCAACGTTTAGGCTGCATTTGTTTTCAAGGACACTGAGACAGGGATAGAGAAATATAAAATTGTGTTTGACAGATGAAATATGGACAGAAATATTATGTCCAGGGATACTGAATTAGTATATTTGGTATCTGTTCATACCCTGGCCCAATGTCAAAGGCCCAGGTCCAAATAAAAGGCCTAATCTAAAGGATCAAGCCTTTCTAAGTACCAACCTCCACATAAGAAGTCGGTATCAACCACGACTTGCTTTAAAGAAGTCGGGCATGAGATTAGCTGGCAGATAAACACTCATTCAAATGAGTAACCGCCCCTAAAATCTCTCTAACCGCTTCCTAAAGCCATATCTTAACCTCCCCAAGATAATGGGGCGGTTAATATCCTAAAGATACGGCACTACACCAACGGTGGTTATTGGCTCACCACTATAAATACACTGACACCCTTCAGGTATCTCTAAGCCCAATACTCTCTAGACCTGCTCACACTCTTGCT